>NW_027308536.1:0-96000 GCF_047496885.1 Scyliorhinus torazame | reverse complement strand
GAGACGAAGGAGGGTGAAAGAGAGCGAAAGGAGATGAAGGAGGGTGAAAGAGAGCGAAATGAGACGAAGGAGAGTGAAAGAGAGCGAAAGGAGTCGAAGGAGGGTGAAAGAGAGCTAAATGAGACGAAGGAGGGTGAAAGAGAGCGAAATGAGAAGAAGGAGGGTGAAAGAGAGGGAAATGAGACGAAGGAGGGTGAAAGAGAGCGAAACGAGATGAAGAAGGGTGAAAGAGAGCGAAACGAGAAGAAGGAGGGTGAAAGAGAGCGAAACGAGACGAAGGTGGGTGAAAGAGAGCGAAACGAGAATAAGGAGGATGAAAGAGAGCGAAACGAGATGAAGGAGGGTGAATGAGAGCGAAACGAGATGAAGGAGGGTCACAGAGAGCGAAACGAGACGAAGGAGGGTGAAAGAGAGCGAAACAAGATGAAGGAGGGTGAAAGAGAGCTAAACGAGACGGTGGAGGGTGAAAGAGAGCGATACGAGAGAAGGAGGGTGAAAGAGAGCGAAACAAGATGAAGGAGGGCGAAAGAGAGCGAAACGAGAGGAAGGAGGGTGAAAGAGAGCAAAACGAGATGAAGGAGGGTGAAAGAGAGCGAAACGAGATGAAGGAGGGTGAAAGAGAGCGAAACGAGACGAAGGAGGCTGAAAGAGAGCGAAAGGAGTCGAAGGAGGGTGAAAGAGAGCGGAACGAGACGAAGGAGGGTGAAAGAGAGCGAAACGAGACGAAGGAGGGTGAAAGAGAGCGAAACGAGATGAAGGAGGGTGAAAGAGAGCTAAACGAGACGGTGGAGGGTGAAAGAGAGCGAAACGAGACGAAGGAGGGTGAAACAGAGCGAAACAAGACGATGGAGGGTGAAAGAGAGCGAAACGAGAGGAAGGATGGTGAAAGAGAGCGAAACGAGACGAAGGAGCGTGAAAGAGAGCGAAATGAGACAAAGGAGGGTGAAAGAGAGCGAAACGAGATGAAGGAGGGTGAAAGAGAACGAAACGAGAAGAAGGAGGGTGAAAGAGAGCGAAATGAGACGAAGGAGGGTGAAAGAGAGCGAAACGAGATGAAGGAGGGTCAAAGAGAGCGAAACGAGACGAAGGAGGGTGAAAGAGAGCGAAACGCGATGAAGGAGGGTGAAAGAGCTAAACGAGATGAAGGAGGGTGAAAGAGTGCGAAACGAGATGAAGGAGGGTGAAAGAGAGCGAAACCAGACGAAGGAGGGTCACAGAGGGCTAAACGAGAGGAAAGAGGGTAAGAGAGTGCGAAACGAGACGGTGGAGGGTGAAAGAGAGCGAAACGAGGAGAAGGAGGGTGAAAGAGAGCGAAACAAGACGATGGAGGGTGAAAGAGAGCGAAACGACAGGAAGGAAGGTGAAAGAGAGCAAAACGAGACGAAGGAGCATGAAACAGAGTGAAACGAGACGAAGGAGGATGAAAGAGAGCTAAACGAGACGAAGGAGGGTCGCAGAGAGCGAAACGAGAGGAAAGAGGGTGAAAGAGAGCGAAACAAGACGATGGAGGGTGAAAGAGAGCGAAACGAGAGGAAGGAGGATGAAAGAGAGCTAAACGAGACGAAGGAGGGTCACAGAGAGCGAAACGAGAGTAAAGAGGGTGAAAGAGAGCGAAACAAGACGATGGAGGGTGAAAGAGAGCGAAACAAGACAAAGGATGGTGAAAGAGAGCGAAACGAGACGAAGGAGGGTGAAAGAGAGCGAAACAAGACGGTGGAGGCTGAAAGAGAGCGAAACGAGACGAAGGAGGGTGAAAGAGAGCGAAACGAGATGATGGAGTGTGAAAGAGAGCGAAACGAGAGGAAGGAGGGTGAAAGAGAGCGAAACGAGAAGAAGTAGGGTGAAAGAGAGCGAAACGAGATGAAGGAGGGTGGAAGAGAGTGAAACGAGACGAAGGAGGGTGAAAGAGAGAGAAACGAGACGAAGGAGGGTGAAAGAGAGCGAAAGGAGATGAAGGAGGGTGTAAGAGAGCGAAATGAGACGAAGGAGGGTGAAAGAGTGCGAAAGGAGTCGAAGGAGGGTGAAAGAGAGCGAAACGAGATGATGGAGTGTGAAAGAGAGCGAAACGAGAGGAAGGAGGGTGAAAGAGAACGAAACAAGAAGAAGGAGGGTGAAAGAGAGCGAAACGAGATGAAGGAGGGTGAAAGAGAGCGAAACGAGATGAAGGAGGGTGAAAGATAGCTGAACGAGACGGTGGAGGGTGAAAGAGAGGGAAACGAGACGAAGGAGGGTGAAAGAGAGCGAAACAAGACGAAGGAGGGCGAAAGAGAGCGAAACGAGAGGAAGGAGGGTGAAAGAGAGCGAAACGACATGAAGGAGGGTGAAAGAGAGTGAAAGGAGATGAAGGAGGGTGTAAGAGAGCGAAACGAGACGAAGGAGGGTGAAAGAGAGCGAAAGGAGTCGAAGGAGGGTGAAAGAGAGCGGAACGAGACGAAGGAGGGTGAAAGAGAACGAAACGAGACGAAGGAGGGTGACAGAGAGTGAAACGAGACGAAGGAGGGTGAAAGAGGGCGAAACGAGACGAAGGAGGGTGAAAGAGAGCGAAACGAGACGAAGGAGGGTGAAAGAGAGCGAAACAAGACGAAGGAGGGCGAAAGAGAGCGAAACGAGAGGAAGGAGGGTGAAAGAGAGCGAAACGAGATGAAGGAGGGTGAAAGAGTGCGAAACGAGATGAAGGAGTGTGAAAGAGAGCGAAACGAGACGAAGGAGGGTGAAAGAGAGCGAAACAAGACGATGGAGGGTGAAAGAGAGCGAAACGAGAGGAAGGAGGATGAAAGAGAGCTAAACGAGACGAAGGAGGGTCACAGAGAGCGAAACGAGAGGAAAGAGGGTGAAAGAGAGCGAAACAAGACGATGGAGGGTGAAAGAGAGCGAAACAAGACAAAGGATGGTGAAAGAGAGCGAAACGAGACGAAGGAGGGTGAAAGAGAGCGAAACGAGACGATGGAGGGTGAAAGAGAGCGAAACGAGACGAAGAAAAGTGAAAGAGAGCGAAACGAGACGAAGGAGGGTGAAAGAGAGCGAAAGGAGATGAAGGAGGGTGAAAGAGAGCGAAATGAGACGAAGGAGAGTGAAAGAGAGCGAAAGGGGTCGAAGGAGGGTGAAAGAGAGTGGAACGAGACGAAGGAGGGTGAAAGAGACCAAAACGAGACGAAGGAGGGTGAAAGAGAGCAAAACGAGACGAAGGAGGGTGAAAGAGAGCGAAACGAGAAGAAGGAGGGTGAAAGAGAGCGAAATGAGACGAAGGAGGGTGAAAGAGAGCGAAACGAGATGAAGGAGGGTGAAAGAGAGCGAAACGAGAAGAAGGAGGGTGAAAGAGCGCGAAACAAGACGAAGAAGGGCGAAAGAGAGCGAAACGGGAGGAAGGAGGGTGAAAGAGAGCGAAACGAGATGAAGGAGGGTGAAAGAGTGCGAAACGAGATGAAGGAGGGTGAAAGAGAGCGAAACCAGAGGAAGGAGGGTCACAGAGAGCGAAACGAGATGAAGGAGGGTCAAAGAGAGCGAAACGAGACGAAGGAGGGTGAAAGAGAGCGAAACGCGATGAAGGAGGGTGAAAGAGCTAAACGAGATGAAGGAGGGTGAAAGAGTGCGAAACGAGATGAAGGAGGGTGAAAGAGAGCGAAACCAGACGAAGGAGGGTCACAGAGGGCGAAACGAGAGGAAAGAGGGTAAGAGAGTGCGAAACGAGACGGTGGAGGGTGAAAGAGAGCGAAACGAGGAGAAGGAGGGTGAAAGAGAGCGAAACAAGACGATGGAGGGTGAAAGAGAGCGAAACGACAGGAAGGAAGGTGAAAGAGAGCAAAACGAGACGAAGGAGCATGAAACAGAGTGAAACGAGACGAAGGAGGATGAAAGAGAGCTAAACGAGACGAAGGAGGGTCACAGAGAGCGAAACGAGAGGAAAGAGGGTGAAAGAGAGCGAAACAAGACGATGGAGGGTGAAAGAGAGCGAAACGAGAGGAAGGAGGATGAAAGAGAGCTAAACGAGACGAAGGAGGGTCACAGAGAGCGAAACGAGAGTAAAGAGGGTGAAAGAGAGCGAAACAAGACGATGGAGGGTGAAAGAGAGCGAAACAAGACAAAGGATGGTGAAAGAGAGCGAAACGAGACGAAGGAGGGTGAAAGAGAGCGAAACAAGACGGTGGAGGCTGAAAGAGAGCGAAACGAGACGAAGGAGGGTGAAAGAGAGCGAAACGAGATGATGGAGTGTGAAAGAGAGCGAAACGAGAGGAAGGAGGGTGAAAGAGAGCGAAACGAGAAGAAGTAGGGTGAAAGAGAGCGAAACGAGATGAAGGAGGGTGGAAGAGAGTGAAACGAGACGAAGGAGGGTGAAAGAGAGAGAAACGAGACGAAGGAGGGTGAAAGAGAACGAAAGGAGATGAAGGAGGGTGTAAGAGAGCGAAATGAGACGAAGGAGGGTGAAAGAGAGCGAAAGGAGTCGAAAGAGGGTGAAAGAGAGCGAAACGAGATGATGGAGTGTGAAAGAGAGCGAAACGAGAGGAAGGAGGGTGAAAGAGAGCGAAACAAGAAGAAGGAGGGTGAAAGAGAGCGAAACGAGATGAAGGAGGGTGAAAGAGAGCGAAACGAGATGAAGGAGGGTGAAAGATAGCTGAACGAGACGGTGGAGGGTGAAAGAGAGGGAAACGAGACGAAGGAGGGTGAAAGAGAGCGAAACAAGACGAAGGAGGGCGAAAGAGAGCGAAACGAGAGGAAGGAGGGTGAAAGAGAGCGAAACGACATGAAGGAGGGTGAAAGAGAGTGAAAGGAGATGAAGGAGGGTGTAAGAGAGCGAAACGAGACGAAGGAGGGTGAAAGAGAGCGAAAGGAGTCGAAGGAGGGTGAAAGAGAGCGGAACGAGACGAAGGAGGGTGAAAGAGAACGAAACGAGACGAAGGAGGGTGACAGAGAGTGAAACGAGACGAAGGAGGGTGAAAGAGGGCGAAACGAGACGAAGGAGGGTGAAAGAGAGCGAAACGAGACGAAGGAGGGTGAAAGAGAGCGAAACAAGACGAAGGAGGGCAAAAGAGAGCGAAACGAGAGGAAGGAGGGTGAAAGAGAGCGAAACGAGATGAAGGAGGGTGAAAGAGTGCGAAACGAGATGAAGGAGTGTGAAAGAGAGCGAAACGAGACGAAGGAGGGTGAAAGAGAGCGAAACAAGACGATGGAGGGTGAAAGAGAGCGAAACGAGAGGAAGGAGGATGAAAGAGAGCTAAACGAGACGAAGGAGGGTCACAGAGAGCGAAACGAGAGGAAAGAGGGTGAAAGAGAGCGAAACAAGACGATGGAGGGTGAAAGAGAGCGAAACAAGACAAAGGATGGTGAAAGAGAGCGAAACGGGAGGAAGGAGGGTGAAAGAGAGCGAAACGAGATGAAGGAGGGTGAAAGAGTGCGAAACGAGATGAAGGAGGGTGAAAGAGAGCGAAACCAGAGGAAGGAGGGTCACAGAGAGCGAAACGAGATGAAGGAGGGTCAAAGAGAGCGAAACGAGACGAAGGAGGGTGAAAGAGAGCGAAACGCGATGAAGGAGGGTGAAAGAGCTAAACGAGATGAAGGAGGGTGAAAGAGTGCGAAACGAGATGAAGGAGGGTGAAAGAGAGCGAAACCAGACGAAGGAGGGTCACAGAGGGCGAAACGAGAGGAAAGAGGGTAAGAGAGTGCGAAACGAGACGGTGGAGGGTGAAAGAGAGCGAAACGAGGAGAAGGAGGGTGAAAGAGAGCGAAACAAGACGATGGAGGGTGAAAGAGAGCGAAACGACAGGAAGGAAGGTGAAAGAGAGCAAAACGAGACGAAGGAGCATGAAACAGAGTGAAACGAGACGAAGGAGGATGAAAGAGAGCTAAACGAGACGAAGGAGGGTCACAGAGAGCGAAACGAGAGGAAAGAGGGTGAAAGAGAGCGAAACAAGACGATGGAGGGTGAAAGAGAGCGAAACGAGAGGAAGGAGGATGAAAGAGAGCTAAACGAGACGAAGGAGGGTCACAGAGAGCGAAACGAGAGTAAAGAGGGTGAAAGAGAGCGAAACAAGACGATGGAGGGTGAAAGAGAGCGAAACAAGACAAAGGATGGTGAAAGAGAGCGAAACGAGACGAAGGAGGGTGAAAGAGAGCGAAACAAGACGGTGGAGGCTGAAAGAGAGCGAAACGAGACGAAGGAGGGTGAAAGAGAGCGAAACGAGATGATGGAGTGTGAAAGAGAGCGAAACGAGAGGAAGGAGGGTGAAAGAGAGCGAAACGAGAAGAAGTAGGGTGAAAGAGAGCGAAACGAGATGAAGGAGGGTGGAAGAGAGTGAAACGAGACGAAGGAGGGTGAAAGAGAGAGAAACGAGACGAAGGAGGGTGAAAGAGAACGAAAGGAGATGAAGGAGGGTGTAAGAGAGCGAAATGAGACGAAGGAGGGTGAAAGAGAGCGAAAGGAGTCGAAAGAGGGTGAAAGAGAGCGAAACGAGATGATGGAGTGTGAAAGAGAGCGAAACGAGAGGAAGGAGGGTGAAAGAGAGCGAAACAAGAAGAAGGAGGGTGAAAGAGAGCGAAACGAGATGAAGGAGGGTGAAAGAGAGCGAAACGAGATGAAGGAGGGTGAAAGATAGCTGAACGAGACGGTGGAGGGTGAAAGAGAGGTAAACGAGACGAAGGAGGGTGAAAGAGAGCGAAACAAGACGAAGGAGGGCGAAAGAGAGCGAAACGAGAGGAAGGAGGGTGAAAGAGAGCGAAACGACATGAAGGAGGGTGAAAGAGAGTGAAAGGAGATGAAGGAGGGTGTAAGAGAGCGAAACGAGACGAAGGAGGGTGAAAGAGAGCGAAAGGAGTCGAAGGAGGGTGAAAGAGAGCGGAACGAGACGAAGGAGGGTGAAAGAGAACGAAACGAGACGAAGGAGGGTGACAGAGAGTGAAACGAGACGAAGGAGGGTGAAAGAGGGCGAAACGAGACGAAGGAGGGTGAAAGAGAGCGAAACGAGACGAAGGAGGGTGAAAGAGAGCGAAACAAGACGAAGGAGGGCAAAAGAGAGCGAAACGAGAGGAAGGAGGGTGAAAGAGAGCGAAACGAGATGAAGGAGGGTGAAAGAGTGCGAAACGAGATGAAGGAGTGTGAAAGAGAGCGAAACGAGACGAAGGAGGGTGAAAGAGAGCGAAACAAGACGATGGAGGGTGAAAGAGAGCGAAACGAGAGGAAGGAGGATGAAAGAGAGCTAAACGAGACGAAGGAGGGTCACAGAGAGCGAAACGAGAGGAAAGAGGGTGAAAGAGAGCGAAACAAGACGATGGAGGGTGAAAGAGAGCGAAACAAGACAAAGGATGGTGAAAGAGAGCGAAACGAGACGAAGGAGGGTGAAAGAGAGCGAAACGAGACGAAGGAGGGTGAAAGAGAGCGAAACGAGACGAAGAAAGGTGAAAGAGAGCGAAACGAGACGAAGGAGGGTGAAAGAGAGCGAAAGGAGATGAAGGAGGGTGAAAGAGAGCGAAATGAGACGAAGGAGAGTGAAAGAGAGCGAAAGGGGTCGAAGGAGGGTGAAAGAGAGTGGAACGAGACGAAGGAGGGTGAAAGAGACCAAAACGAGACGAAGGAGGGTGAAAGAGAGCAAAACGAGACGAAGGAGGGTGAAAGAGAGCGAAACGAGAAGAAGGAGGGTGAAAGAGAGCGAAATGAGACGAAGGAGGGTGAAAGAGAGCGAAACGAGATGAAGGAGGGTGAAAGAGAGCGAAACGAGAAGAAGGAGGGTGAAAGAGCGCGAAACAAGACGAAGAAGGGCGAAAGAGAGCGAAACGGGAGGAAGGAGGGTGAAAGAGAGCGAAACGAGATGAAGGAGGGTGAAAGAGTGCGAAACGAGATGAAGGAGGGTGAAAGAGAGCGAAACCAGAGGAAGGAGGGTCACAGAGAGCGAAACGAGAGGAAAGAGGGTAAGAGAGTGCGAAACGAGACGGTGGAGGGTGAAAGAGAGCGAAACGAGACGAAGGAGGGTGAAAGAGAGCGAAACAAGACGATGGAAGGTGAAAGAGAGCGAAACGAGAGGAAGGATGGTGAAAGAGAGCGAAACGAGACGAAGGTGCATGAAACAGAGCGAAACGAGACGAAGGAGGATGAAAGAGAGCTAAACGAGACGAAGGAGGGTCACAGAGAGCGAAACGAGAGGAAAGAGGGTGAAAGAGAGCGAAACAAGACGATGGAGGGTGAAAGAGAGCGAAACGAGACAAAGGATGGTGAAAGAGAGCGAAACGAGACGAAGGAGGGTGAAAGAGAGCGAAACGAGACGAAGGAGGGTGAAAGAGAGCGAAACGAGACGAAGAAAGGTGAAAGAGAACGAAACGAGACAGAGGAGGGTGAAAGAGAGCGAAAGGAGATGAAGGAGGGTGAAAGAGAGCGAAATGAGACGAAGGAGAGTGAAAGAGAGCGAAAGGAGTTGAAGGAGGGTGAAAGAGAGTGGAACGAGACGAAGGAGGGTGAAAGAGACCAAAACGAGAAGAAGTAGGGTGAAAGAGAGCGAAACGAGACGAAGGAGGGTGAAAGAGAGCGAAAGGAGATGAAGGAGGGTGAAAGAGAGCGAAATGAGACGAAGGAGAGTGAAAGAGAGCGAAAGGGGTCGAAGGAGGGTGAAAGAGAGTGGAACGAGACGAAGGAGGGTGAAAGAGACCAAAACGAGACGAAGGAGGGTGAAAGAGAGCAAAACGAGACGAAGGAGGGTGAAAGAGAGCGAAACGAGAAGAAGGAGGGTGAAAGAGAGCGAAATGAGACGAAGGAGGGTGAAAGAGAGCGAAACGAGATGAAGGAGGGTGAAAGAGAGCGAAACGAGAAGAAGGAGGGTGAAAGAGCGCGAAACAAGACGAAGAAGGGCGAAAGAGAGCGAAACGGGAGGAAGGAGGGTGAAAGAGAGCGAAACGAGATGAAGGAGGGTGAAAGAGTGCGAAACGAGATGAAGGAGGGTGAAAGAGAGCGAAACCAGAGGAAGGAGGGTCACAGAGAGCGAAACGAGAGGAAAGAGGGTAAGAGAGTGCGAAACGAGACGGTGGAGGGTGAAAGAGAGCGAAACGAGACGAAGGAGGGTGAAAGAGAGCGAAACAAGACGATGGAAGGTGAAAGAGAGCGAAACGAGAGGAAGGATGGTGAAAGAGAGCGAAACGAGACGAAGGTGCATGAAACAGAGCGAAACGAGACGAAGGAGGATGAAAGAGAGCTAAACGAGACGAAGGAGGGTCACAGAGAGCGAAACGAGAGGAAAGAGGGTGAAAGAGAGCGAAACAAGACGATGGAGGGTGAAAGAGAGCGAAACGAGACAAAGGATGGTGAAAGAGAGCGAAACGAGACGAAGGAGGGTGAAAGAGAGCGAAACGAGACGAAGGAGGGTGAAAGAGAGCGAAACGAGACGAAGAAAGGTGAAAGAGAACGAAACGAGACAGAGGAGGGTGAAAGAGAGCGAAAGGAGATGAAGGAGGGTGAAAGAGAGCGAAATGAGACGAAGGAGAGTGAAAGAGAGCGAAAGGAGTTGAAGGAGGGTGAAAGAGAGTGGAACGAGACGAAGGAGGGTGAAAGAGACCAAAACGAGAAGAAGTAGGGTGAAAGAGAGCGAAACGAGACGAAGGAGGGTGAAAGAGAGCGAAACGAGAAGAAGGAGGGTGAAAGAGAGCGAAAGGAGTTGAAGGAGGGTGAAAGAGAGTGGAACGAGACGAAGGAGGGTGAAAGAGACCAAAACGAGAAGAAGTAGGGTGAAAGAGAGCGAAACGAGACGAAGGAGGGTGAAAGAGAGCGAAACGAGAAGAAGGAGGGTGAAAGAGAGCGAAATGAGACGAAGGAGGGTGAAAGAGAGCGAAACGAGATGAAGGAGGGTGAAAGAGAGCGAAACGAGAAGAAGGAGGGTGAAAGAGAGCGAAATGAGACGAAGGAGGGTGAAAGAGAGCGAAACGAGATGAAGGAGGGTCAAAGAGAGCGAAACGAGACGAAGGAGGGTGAAAGAGAGCGAAACGCGAAGAAGGAGGATGAAAGAGCTAAACGAGATGAAGGAGGGTGAAAGAGAGCTAAACGAGACGAAGGAGGGTGAAAGAGAGCGAAAGGAGATTAAGGAGGGTGAAAGAGAGCGAAATGAGACGAAGGAGGGTGAAAGAGAACAAAAGGAGTCGAAGGAGGGTGAAAGAGAGTGGAACGAGACGAAGGAGGGTGAAAGAGACCGAAATGAGACGGTGGAGGGTGAAAGAGAGCGAAACGAGACGAAGGACGGTGAAAGAGAGCAAAAAAAGACGAAGGAGGGCGAAAGAGAGCGAAACGAGAGGAACGAGGTTGAAAAAGAGCGAAACGAGATGAAGGAGGGTGAAAGAGAGCGAAAGGAGTTGAAGGAGGGTGAAAGAGAGTGGAACGAGACGAAGGAGGGTGAAAGAGAGCGAAACGAGACGAAGGAGGGTGAAAGAGAAACGAGACGAAGAAAGGTGAAAGAGAGCGAAACGAGACATAGGAGGGTGAAAGGGAGCGAAACGAGATGAAGGAGGGTGAAAGTGAGCGAAACGAGATGAAGGAGGGTGAAAGAGAGCGAAACGAGAGGAAGGAGGGTGAAAGAGGGCGAAACGAGACGAAGGCGGGTGGAACAGAGCGAAACAAGACGAAAGAAGGGTGAAAGAGAGCAAAACGAGACGAAGGAGGGTGAACGAGGGCGAAGCGAGACAAAGGAGCACGAAACAGAGCGAAACGAGACGAAGGAGGATGAAAGCGCTAAACGAGACGAAGGAGGGTCACAGAGAGCGAAACGAGAGGAAAGAGGGTAAGAGAGTGCGAAACGAGACGGTGGAGGGTGAAAGAGAGCGAAACGAGTCGAAGGAGGGATAAAGAGAGCGAAACAAGACGATGGAGGGTGAAAGAGATCGAAACGAGAGGAAGGAGGGTGAAAGAGAGCGAAACGAGACAAAGGATGGTGAAAGAGAGCGAAACGAGATGAAGGAGGGTGAAAGAGAGCGAAACAAGACGAAGGAGGGCGAAAGAGAGCGAAACGAGAGGAAGGAGGGTGAAAGAGAGCGAAACGACATGAAGGAGGGTGAAAGAGAGTGAAAGGAGATGAAGGAGGGTGTAAGAGAGCGAAACGAGACGAAGGAGGGTGAAAGAGAGCGAAAGGAGTCGAAGGAGGGTGAAAGAGAGCGGAACGAGACGAAGGAGGGTGAAAGAGAACGAAACGAGACGAAGGAGGGTGACAGAGAGTGAAACGAGACGAAGGAGGGTGAAAGAGGGCGAAACGAGACGAAGGAGGGTGAAAGAGAGCGAAACGAGACGAAGGAGGGTGAAAGAGAGCGAAACAAGACGAAGGAGGGCGAAAGAGTGCGAAACGAGATGAAGGAGTGTGAAAGAAAGCGAAACGAGACGAAGGAGGGTGAAAGAGAGCGAAACAAGACGATGGAGGGTGAAAGAGAGCGAAACGAGAGGAAGGAGGATGAAAGAGAGCTAAACGAGACGAAGGAGGGTCACAGAGAGCGAAACGAGAGGAAAGAGGGTGAAAGAGAGCGAAACAAGACGATGGAGGGTGAAAGAGAGCGAAACAAGACAAAGGATGGTGAAAGAGAGCGAAACGGGAGGAAGGAGGGTGAAAGAGAGCGAAACGAGATGAAGGAGGGTGAAAGAGTGCGAAACGAGATGAAGGAGGGTGAAAGAGAGCGAAACCAGAGGAAGGAGGGTCACAGAGAGCGAAACGAGATGAAGGAGGGTCAAAGAGAGCGAAACGAGACGAAGGAGGGTGAAAGAGAGCGAAACGCGATGAAGGAGGGTGAAAGAGCTAAACGAGATGAAGGAGGGTGAAAGAGTGCGAAACGAGATGAAGGAGGGTGAAAGAGAGCGAAACCAGACGAAGGAGGGTCACAGAGGGCGAAACGAGAGGAAAGAGGGTAAGAGAGTGCGAAACGAGACGGTGGAGGGTGAAAGAGAGCGAAACGAGGAGAAGGAGGGTGAAAGAGAGCGAAACAAGACGATGGAGGGTGAAAGAGAGCGAAACGACAGGAAGGAAGGTGAAAGAGAGCAAAACGAGACGAAGGAGCATGAAACAGAGTGAAACGAGACGAAGGAGGATGAAAGAGAGCTAAACGAGACGAAGGAGGGTCACAGAGAGCGAAACGAGAGGAAAGAGGGTGAAAGAGAGCGAAACAAGACGATGGAGGGTGAAAGAGAGCGAAACGAGATGAAGGAGGATGAAAGAGAGCTAAACGAGACGAAGGAGGGTCACAGAGAGCGAAACGAGAGTAAAGAGGGTGAAAGAGAGCGAAACAAGACGATGGAGGGTGAAAGAGAGCGAAACAAGACAAAGGATGGTGAAAGAGAGCGAAACGAGACGAAGGAGGGTGAAAGAGAGCGAAACAAGACGGTGGAGGCTGAAAGAGAGCGAAACGAGACGAAGGAGGGTGAAAGAGAGCGAAACGAGATGATGGAGTGTGAAAGAGAGCGAAACGAGAGGAAGGAGGGTGAAAGAGAGCGAAACGAGAAGAAGTAGGGTGAAAGAGAGCGAAACGAGATGAAGGAGGGTGGAAGAGAGTGAAACGAGACGAAGGAGGGTGAAAGAGAGAGAAACGAGACGAAGGAGGGTGAAAGAGAACGAAAGGAGATGAAGGAGGGTGTAAGAGAGCGAAATGAGACGAAGGAGGGTGAAAGAGAGCGAAAGGAGTCGAAAGAGGGTGAAAGAGAGCGAAACGAGATGATGGAGTGTGAAAGAGAGCGAAACGAGAGGAAGGAGGGTGAAAGAGAGCGAAACAAGAAGAAGGAGGGTGAAAGAGAGCGAAACGAGATGATGGAGGGTGAAAGAGAGCGAAACGAGATGAAGGAGGGTGAAAGATAGCTGAACGAGACGGTGGAGGGTGAAAGAGAGGGAAACGAGACGAAGGAGGGTGAAAGAGAGCGAAACAAGACGAAGGAGGGCGAAAGAGAGCGAAACGAGAGGAAGGAGGGTGAAAGAGAGCGAAACGACATGAAGGAGGGTGAAAGAGAGTGAAAGGAGATGAAGGAGGGTGTAAGAGAGCGAAACGAGACGAAGGAGGGTGAAAGAGAGCGAAAGGAGTCGAAGGAGGGTGAAAGAGAGCGGAACGAGACGAAGGAGGGTGAAAGAGAACGAAACGAGACGAAGGAGGGTGACAGAGAGTGAAACGAGACGAAGGAGGGTGAAAGAGGGCGAAACGAGACGAAGGAGGGTGAAAGAGAGCGAAACGAGACGAAGGAGGGTGAAAGAGAGCGAAACAAGACGAAGGAGGGCAAAAGAGAGCGAAACGAGAGGAAGGAGGGTGAAAGAGAGCGAAACGAGATGAAGGAGGGTGAAAGAGTGCAAAACGAGATGAAGGAGTGTGAAAGAGAGCGAAACGAGACGAAGGAGGGTGAAAGAGAGCGAAACAAGACGATGGAGGGTGAAAGAGAGCGAAACGAGAGGAAGGAGGATGAAAGAGAGCTAAACGAGACGAAGGAGGGTCACAGAGAGCGAAACGAGAGGAAAGAGGGTGAAAGAGAGCGAAACAAGACGATGGAGGGTGAAAGAGAGCGAAACAAGACAAAGGATGGTGAAAGAGAGCGAAACGAGACGAAGGAGGGTGAAAGAGAGCGAAACGAGACGAAGGAGGGTGAAAGAGAGCGAAACGAGACGAAGAAAGGTGAAAGAGAGCGAAACGAGACGAAGGAGGGTGAAAGAGAGCGAAAGGAGATGAAGGAGGGTGAAAGAGAGCGAAATGAGACGAAGGAGAGTGAAAGAGAGCGAAAGGGGTCGAAGGAGGGTGAAAGAGAGTGGAACGAGACGAAGGAGGGTGAAAGAGACCAAAACGAGACGAAGGAGGGTGAAAGAGAGCAAAACGAGACGAAGGAGGGTGAAAGAGAGCGAAACGAGAAGAAGGAGGGTGAAAGAGAGCGAAATGAGACGAAGGAGGGTGAAAGAGAGCGAAACGAGATGAAGGAGGGTGAAAGAGAGCGAAACGAGAAGAAGGAGGGTGAAAGAGCGCGAAACAAGACGAAGAAGGGCGAAAGAGAGCGAAACGGGAGGAAGGAGGGTGAAAGAGAGCGAAACGAGATGAAGGAGGGTGAAAGAGTGCGAAACGAGATGAAGGAGGGTGAAAGAGAGCGAAACCAGAGGAAGGAGGGTCACAGAGAGCGAAACGAGAGGAAAGAGGGTAAGAGAGTGCGAAACGAGACGGTGGAGGGTGAAAGAGAGCGAAACGAGACGAAGGAGGGTGAAAGAGAGCGAAACAAGACGATGGAAGGAGAAAGAGAGCGAAACGAGAGGAAGGATGGTGAAAGAGAGCGAAACGAGACGAAGGTGCATGAAACAGAGCGAAACGAGACGAAGGAGGATGAAAGAGAGCTAAACGAGACGAAGGAGGGTCACAGAGAGCGAAACGAGAGGAAAGAGGGTGAAAGAGAGCGAAACAAGACGATGGAGGGTGAAAGAGAGCGAAACGAGACAAAGGATGGTGAAAGAGAGCGAAACGAGACGAAGGAGGGTGAAAGAGAGCGAAACGAGACGAAGGAGGGTGAAAGAGAGCGAAACGAGACGAAGAAAGGTGAAAGAGAACGAAACGAGACAGAGGAGGGTGAAAGAGAGCGAAAGGAGATGAAGGAGGGTGAAAGAGAGCGAAATGAGACGAAGGAGAGTGAAAGAGAGCGAAAGGAGTTGAAGGAGGGTGAAAGAGAGTGGAACGAGACGAAGGAGGGTGAAAGAGACCAAAACGAGAAGAAGTAGGGTGAAAGAGAGCGAAACGAGACGAAGGAGGGTGAAAGAGAGCGAAACGCGAAGAAGGAGGATGAAAGAGCTAAACGAGATGAAGGAGGGTGAAAGAGAGCTAAACGAGACGAAGGAGGGTGAAAGAGAGCGAAAGGAGATTAAGGAGGGTGAAAGAGAGCGAAATGAGACGAAGGAGGGTGAAAGAGAACAAAAGGAGTCGAAGGAGGGTGAAAGAGAGTGGAACGAGACGAAGGAGGGTGAAAGAGACCGAAATGAGACGGTGGAGGGTGAAAGAGAGCGAAACGAGACGAAGGACGGTGAAAGAGAGCAAAACAAGACGAAGGAGGGCGAAAGAGAGCGAAACGAGAGGAACGAGGTTGAAAAAGAGCGAAACGAGATGAAGGAGGGTGAAAGAGAGCGAAACGAGACGAAGGAGGGCGAAAGAGTGCGAAACGAG
This sequence comes from Scyliorhinus torazame, assembly GCF_047496885.1. Lineage (NCBI taxonomy): Eukaryota > Metazoa > Chordata > Chondrichthyes > Carcharhiniformes > Scyliorhinidae > Scyliorhinus > Scyliorhinus torazame. The sequence continues at coordinate 80,895 of NW_027308536.1, read as the reverse complement.
AGGAAGGAGGGTGAAAGAGAGCTAAACGAGATGAAGGATGGTGAAAGAGAGCGAAACAAGACGATGGTGGGTGAAAGAGAGCGAAACGAGAGGAAGGAGGGTGAAAGAGAGCGAAACGAGACGAAGGAGGGTGAAAGAGAGCGAAACGAGAAGAAGGAGGGTGAAAGAGAGCGAAACGTGACGAAGGAGGGTCAAAAAGAGCGAAACGAGATGAAGGAGGGTCAAAGAGACCGAAACGAGACGAAGGCGTTTGAAAGAGAGCGAAACGGGATGAAGGAGGGTCAAAGAGAGCGAAACGAGACGAAGGAGGGTGAAAGAGAGCGAAACGAGACGAAGGAGGGTGAAAGAGAAACGAGACGAAGAAAGGTGAAAGAGAGCGAAACGAGACATAGGAGGGTGAAAGGGAGCGAAACGAGATGAAGGAGGGTGAAAGTGAGCGAAACGAGATGAAGGAGGGTGAAAGAGAGCGAAACGAGAGGAAGGAGGGTGAAAGAGGGCGAAACGAGACGAAGGCGGGTGGAACAGAGCGAAACAAGACGAAAGAAGGGTGAAAGAGAGCAAAACGAGACGAAGGAGGGTGAACGAGGGCGAAGCGAGACAAAGGAGCACGAAACAGAGCGAAACGAGACGAAGGAGGATGAAAGAGCTAAACGAGACGAAGGAGGGTCACAGAGAGCGAAACGAGAGGAAAGAGGGTAAGAGAGTGCGAAACGAGACGGTGGAGGGTGAAAGAGAGCGAAACGAGTCGAAGGAGGGATAAAGAGAGCGAAACAAGACGATGGAGGGTGAAAGAGATCGAAACGAGAGGAAGGAGGGTGAAAGAGAGCGAAACGAGACAAAGGATGGTGAAAGAGAGCGAAACGAGATGAAGGAGGGTGAAAGAGAGCGAAACAAGACGAAGGAGGGCGAAAGAGAGCGAAACGAGAGGAAGGAGGGTGAAAGAGAGCGAAACGACATGAAGGAGGGTGAAAGAGAGTGAAAGGAGATGAAGGAGGGTGTAAGAGAGCGAAACGAGACGAAGGAGGGTGAAAGAGAGCGAAAGGAGTCGAAGGAGGGTGAAAGAGAGCGGAACGAGACGAAGGAGGGTGAAAGAGAACGAAACGAGACGAAGGAGGGTGACAGAGAGTGAAACGAGACGAAGGAGGGTGAAAGAGGGTGAAACGAGACGAAGGAGGGTGAAAGAGAGCGAAACGAGACGAAGGAGGGTGAAAGAGAGCGAAACAAGACGAAGGAGGGCGAAAGAGAGCGAAACGAGAGGAAGGAGGGTGAAAGAGAGCGAAACGAGATGAAGGAGGGTGAAAGAGTGCGAAACGAGGTGAAGGAGTGTGAAAGAGAGCGAAACCAGAGGAAGGAGGGTCACAGAGAGCGAAACGAGAGGAAAGAGGGTAAGAGAGTGCGAAACGAGATGGTGGAGGGTGAAAGAGAGCGAAACGAGACGAAGCAGGGTGAAAGAGAGCGAAACAAGACGAAGGAGGGTCACAGAGAGCGAAACGAGAGGAAAGAGGGTGAAAGAGAGCGAAACAAGACGATGGAGGGTGAAAGAGAGCGAAACAAGACAAAGGATGGTGAAAGAGAGCGAAACGAGACGAAGGAGGGTGAAAGAGAGCGAAACGAGACGAAGGAGGGTGAAAGAGAGCGAAACGAGACGAAGAAAGGTGAAAGAGAGCGAAACGAGACGAAGGAGGGTGAAAGAGAGCGAAAGGAGATGAAGGAGGGTGAAAGAGAGCGAAATGGGACGAAGGAGAGTGAAAGAGAGCGAAAGGGGTCGAAGGAGGGTGAAAGAGAGTGGAACGAGACGAAGGAGGGTGAAAGAGACCAAAACGAGACGAAGGAGGGTGAAAGAGAGCAAAACGAGACGAAGGAGGGTGAAAGAGAGCGAAACGAGAAGAAGGAGGGTGAAAGAGAGCGAAATGAGACGAAGGAGGGTGAAAGAGAGCGAAACGAGATGAAGGAGGGTGAAAGAGAGCGAAACGAGAAGAAGGAGGGTGAAAGAGCGCGAAACAAGACGAAGAAGGGCGAAAGAGAGCGAAACGGGAGGAAGGAGGGTGAAAGAGAGCGAAACGAGATGAAGGAGGGTGAAAGAGTGCGAAACGAGATGAAGGAGGGTGAAAGAGAGCGAAACCAGAGGAAGGAGGGTCACAGAGAGCGAAACGAGAGGAAAGAGGGTAAGAGAGTGCGAAACGAGACGGTGGAGGGTGAAAGAGAGCGAAACGAGACGAAGGAGGGTGAAAGAGAGCGAAACAAGACGATGGAGGGTGAAAGAGAGCGAAACGAGAGGAAGGATGGTGAAAGAGAGCGAAACGAGACGAAGGTGCATGAAACAGAGCGAAACGAGACGAAGGAGGATGAAAGAGAGCTAAACGAGACGAAGGAGGGTCACAGAGAGCGATACGAGAGGAAAGAGGGTGAAAGAGAGCGAAACAAGACGATGGAGGGTGAAAGAGAGCGAAACGAGACAAAGGATGGTGAAAGAGAGCGAAACGAGACGAAGGAGGGTGAAAGAGAGCGAAACGAGATGAAGGAGGGTGAAAGAGAGCGAAACGAGACGAAGAAAGGTGAAAGAGAGCGAAACGAGACGGAGGAGGGTGAAAGAGAGCGAAAGGAGATGAAGGAGGGTGAAAGAGAGTGAAATGAGACGAAGGAGAGTGAAAGAGAGCGAAAGGAGTCGAAGGAGGGTGAAAGAGAGTGGAACGAGACGAAGGAGGGTGAAAGAGACCAAAACGAGAAGAAGTAGGGTGAAAGAGAGCGAAACAAGACGATGGTGGGTGAAAGAGAGCGAAACGAGAGGAAGGAGGGTGAAAGAGAGCGAAACGAGACGAAGGAGGGTGAAAGAGAGCGAAACGAGAAGAAGGAGGGTGAAAGAGAGCGAAACGTGACGAAGGAGGGTCAAAAAGAGCGAAACGAGATGAAGGAGGGTCAAAGAGACCGAAACGAGACGAAGGCGTTTGAAAGAGAGCGAAACGGGATGAAGGAGGGTCAAAGAGAGCGAACGAGACGAAGGAGGGTGAAAGAGAGCGAAACGAGACGAAGGAGGGTGAAAGAGAAACGAGACGAAGAAAGGTGAAAGAGAGCGAAACGAGACATAGGAGGGTGAAAGGGAGCGAAACGAGATGAAGGAGGGTGAAAGTGAGCGAAACGAGATGAAGGAGGGTGAAAGAGAGCGAAACGAGAGGAAGGAGGGTGAAAGAGGGCGAAACGAGACGAAGGCGGGTGGAACAGAGCGAAACAAGACGAAAGAAGGGTGAAAGAGAGCAAAACGAGACGAAGGAGGGTGAACGAGGGCGAAGCGAGACAAAGGAGCACGAAACAGAGCGAAACGAGACGAAGGAGGATGAAAGAGCTAAACGAGACGAAGGAGGGTCACAGAGAGCGAAACGAGAGGAAAGAGGGTAAGAGAGTGCGAAACGAGACGGTGGAGGGTGAAAGAGAGCGAAACGAGTCGAAGGAGGGATAAAGAGAGCGAAACAAGACGATGGAGGGTGAAAGAGATCGAAACGAGAGGAAGGAGGGTGAAAGAGAGCGAAACGAGACAAAGGATGGTGAAAGAGAGCGAAACGAGATGAAGGAGGGTGAAAGAGAGCGAAACAAGACGAAGGAGGGCGAAAGAGAGCGAAACGAGAGGAAGGAGGGTGAAAGAGAGCGAAACGACATGAAGGAGGGTGAAAGAGAGTGAAAGGAGATGAAGGAGGGTGTAAGAGAGCGAAACGAGACGAAGGAGGGTGAAAGAGAGCGAAAGGAGTCGAAGGAGGGTGAAAGAGAGCGGAACGAGACGAAGGAGGGTGAAAGAGAACGAAACGAGACGAAGGAGGGTGACAGAGAGTGAAACGAGACGAAGGAGGGTGAAAGAGGGTGAAACGAGACGAAGGAGGGTGAAAGAGAGCGAAACGAGACGAAGGAGGGTGAAAGAGAGCGAAACAAGACGAAGGAGGGCGAAAGAGAGCGAAACGAGAGGAAGGAGGGTGAAAGAGAGCGAAACGAGATGAAGGAGGGTGAAAGAGTGCGAAACGAGGTGAAGGAGTGTGAAAGAGAGCGAAACCAGAGGAAGGAGGGTCACAGAGAGCGAAACGAGAGGAAAGAGGGTAAGAGAGTGCGAAACGAGATGGTGGAGGGTGAAAGAGAGCGAAACGAGACGAAGCAGGGTGAAAGAGAGCGAAACAAGACGAAGGAGGGTCACAGAGAGCGAAACGAGAGGAAAGAGGGTGAAAGAGAGCGAAACAAGACGATGGAGGGTGAAAGAGAGCGAAACAAGACAAAGGATGGTGAAAGAGAGCGAAACGAGACGAAGGAGGGTGAAAGAGAGCGAAACGAGACGAAGGAGGGTGAAAGAGAGCGAAACGAGACGAAGAAAGGTGAAAGAGAGCGAAACGAGACGAAGGAGGGTGAAAGAGAGCGAAAGGAGATGAAGGAGGGTGAAAGAGAGCGAAATGGGACGAAGGAGAGTGAAAGAGAGCGAAAGGGGTCGAAGGAGGGTGAAAGAGAGTGGAACGAGACGAAGGAGGGTGAAAGAGACCAAAACGAGACGAAGGAGGGTGAAAGAGAGCAAAACGAGACGAAGGAGGGTGAAAGAGAGCGAAACGAGAAGAAGGAGGGTGAAAGAGAGCGAAATGAGACGAAGGAGGGTGAAAGAGAGCGAAACGAGATGAAGGAGGGTGAAAGAGAGCGAAACGAGAAGAAGGAGGGTGAAAGAGCGCGAAACAAGACGAAGAAGGGCGAAAGAGAGCGAAACGGGAGGAAGGAGGGTGAAAGAGAGCGAAACGAGATGAAGGAGGGTGAAAGAGTGCGAAACGAGATGAAGGAGGGTGAAAGAGAGCGAAACCAGAGGAAGGAGGGTCACAGAGAGCGAAACGAGAGGAAAGAGGGTAAGAGAGTGCGAAACGAGACGGTGGAGGGTGAAAGAGAGCGAAACGAGACGAAGGAGGGTGAAAGAGAGCGAAACAAGACGATGGAGGGTGAAAGAGAGCGAAACGAGAGGAAGGATGGTGAAAGAGAGCGAAACGAGACGAAGGTGCATGAAACAGAGCGAAACGAGACGAAGGAGGATGAAAGAGAGCTAAACGAGACGAAGGAGGGTCACAGAGAGCGATACGAGAGGAAAGAGGGTGAAAGAGAGCGAAACAAGACGATGGAGGGTGAAAGAGAGCGAAACGAGACAAAGGATGGTGAAAGAGAGCGAAACGAGACGAAGGAGGGTGAAAGAGAGCGAAACGAGATGAAGGAGGGTGAAAGAGAGCGAAACGAGACGAAGAAAGGTGAAAGAGAGCGAAACGAGACGGAGGAGGGTGAAAGAGAGCGAAAGGAGATGAAGGAGGGTGAAAGAGAGCGAAATGAGACGAAGGAGAGTGAAAGAGAGCGAAAGGAGTCGAAGGAGGGTGAAAGAGAGTGGAACGAGACGAAGGAGGGTGAAAGAGACCAAAACGAGAAGAAGTAGGGTGAAAGAGAGCGAAACGAGACGAAGGAGGGTGAAAGAGAGCGAAACGAGAAGAAGGAGGGTGAAAGAGAGCGAAATGAGACGAAGGAGGGTGAAAGAGAGCGAAAGGAGATGAAGGAGGGTGAAAGAGAGCGAAACGAGAAGAAGGAGGGTGAAAGAGAGCGAAATGAGACGAAGGAGGGTGAAAGAGAGCGAAACGAGATGAAGGAGGGTCAAAGAGAGCGAAACGAGACGAAGGAGGGTGAAAGAGAGCGAAACGCGAAGAAGGAGGGTGAAAGAGCTAAACGAGATGAAGGAGGGTGAAAGAGAGCTAAACGAGACGAAGGAGGGTGAAAGAGAGCGAAAGGAGATGAAGGAGGGTGAAAGAGAGCGAAATGAGACGAAGGAGGGTGAAAGAGAACAAAAGGAGTCGAAGGAGGGTGAAAGAGAGTGGAACGAGACGAAGGAGGGTGAAAGAGACCGAAATGAGACAGTGGAGGGTGAAAGAGAGCGAAACGAGACGAAGGACGGTGAAAGAGAGCAAAACAAGACGAAGGAGGGCGAAAGAGAGCGAAACGAGAGGAACGAGGTTGAAAAAGAGCGAAACGAGATGAAGGAGGGTGAAAGAGAGCGAAACGAGACGAAGGAGGGCGAAAGAGTGCGAAACGAGAGGAAGGAGGGTGAAAGAGAGCTAAACGAGATGAAGGAGGGTGAAAGAGAGCGAAACAAGTCGATGGTGGGTGAAAGAGAGCGAAACGAGAGGAAGGAGGGTGAAAGAGAGCGAAACGAGACGAAGGAGGGTGAAAGAGAGCGAAACGAGAAGAAGGAGGGTGAAAGAGAGCGAAACGTGACGAAGGAGGGTCAAAAAGAGCGAAACGAGATGAAGGAGGATCAAAGAGACCGAAACGAGACGAAGGCGTTTGAAAGAGAGCGAAACGGGATGAAGGAGGGTCAAAGAGAGCGAAACGAGACAAAGGAGGGTGAAAGAGAGCGAAACGAGACGAAGGAGGGTGAAAGAGAAACGAGACGAAGAAAGGTGAAAGAGAGCGAAACGAGACATAGGAGGGTGAAAGGGAGCGAAACGAGATGAAGGAGGGTGAAAGTGAGCGAAACGAGATGAAGGAGGGTGAAAGAGAGCGAAACGAGAGGAAGGAGGGTGAAAGAGGGCGAAACGAGACGAAGGCGGGTGGAACAGAGCGAAACAAGACGAAAGAAGGGTGAAAGAGAGCAAAACGAGACGAAGGAGGGTGAACGAGGGCGAAGCGAGACAAAGGAGCACGAAACAGAGCGAAACGAGACGAAGGAGGATGAAAGAGCTAAACGAGACGAAGGAGGGTCACAGAGAGCGAAACGAGAGGAAAGAGGGTAAGAGAGTGCGAAACGAGACGGTGGAGGGTGAAAGAGAGCGAAACGAGTCGAAGGAGGGATAAAGAGAGCGAAACAAGACGATGGAGGGTGAAAGAGAGCGAAACGAGAGGAAGGAGGGTGAAAGAGAGCGAAACGAGACAAAGGATGGTGAAAGAGAGCGAAACGAGATGAAGGAGGGTGAAAGAGAGCGAAACGAGACGAAGGAGGGTGAAAGAGAGCGAAACGAGACGAAGAAACGTGAAAGAGAGCGAAACGAGACGAAGGAGGGTGAAAGAGAGCGAAAGGAGATGAAGGAGGGTGAAAGAGAGCGAAACGAGACGAAGGAGAGTGAAAGGGAGCGAAAGGAGTCGAAGGAGGGTGAAAGAGAGTGGAACGAGACGAAGGAGGGTGAAAGAAACCAAAACGAGATGAAGGAGGGTGAAAGAGAGCGAAACGAGACGAAGGAGGGTGAAAGAGAGCGAAACGAGAAGAAGGAGGGTGAAAGAGAGCGAAACGAGACGAAGGAGGGTGAAAGAGAGCGAAACGAGAAGTAGGAGGGTGAAAGAGAGCGAAATGAGACGAAGGAGGGTGAAAGAGAGCGAAACGAGATGAAGGAGGGTCAAAGAGAGCGAAACGAGACGAAGGAGGGTGAAAGAGAGCGAAACGCGATGAAGGAGGGTGAAAGAGAGCTAAACGAGATGAAGGATGGTGAAAGAGAGCTAAACGAGACGAAGGAGGGTGAAAGAGAGCGAAAGGAGATGAAGGAGGGTGAAAGAGAGCGAAATGAGACGAAGGAGGGTGAAAGAGAACAAAAGGAGTCGAAGGAGGGTGAAAGAGAGTGGAACGAGACGAAGGAGGGTGAAAGAGAGCGAAACAAGACGATGGAGGGTGAAAGAGAGCGAAACGAGAGGAAGGAGGGCGAAAGAGAGCGAAACGAGACAAAGCAGGGTGAAAGAGAGGGAAACGAGACGAAGGAGGCTGAAAGAGAGCGAAACAAGATGAAGGAGGGTGAAAGAGAGCAAAACGAGACAAAGAAAGGTGAAAGAGAGCGAAACGAGACGAAGGAGGGTGAAAGAGAGCGAAAGGAGATGAAGGAGGGTGAAAGTGAGCGAAAGGAGTCGAAGAAGGGTGAAAGAGAGTGGAACGAGACGAAGGAGGGTGAAGGAGACCGAAACGAGACGAAGGAGGGTGAAAGAGAGCGAAACGAGACGAAGGAGGGTGAAAGAGAGCGAAACGAGAAGAGGGAGGGTGAAAGAGAGCGAAACGAGATGAAGGAGGGTTAAAGAGAGCAAAACGAGACGAAGGAGGGTGAAAGAGAGCGAAACGAGATGAAGGAGGGTGAAAGAGAGCTAAACGAGACGAAGGAGGGTCACAGAGAGCGAAACGAGACGAAAGAGGGTAAAACAGCGAAACGAGACGGTGGAGGGTGAAAGAGAGCGAAACGAGGCGAAGGAGGGCGAAAGAGAGCGAAACGAGAGGAAGGAGGGTGAAATAGAGCGAAACGAGATGAAGGAGGGTGAAAGAGAGCAAAACGAGACGAAGGAGGGTGAAAGAGAGTGAAACGAGACGAAGGAGGGTGAAGGAGAGCGAAAGGAGTCGAAGGAGGGTGAAAGAGAGCGGAACGAGACGAAGGAGGGTGAAAGAGAACGAAACGAGACGAAGGAGTGTGAAAGAGAGTGAAACGAGACGAAGGAGGTTGAAAGAGGGCGAAACGAGACGAAGGCGGGTGGAACAGAGCGAAACGAGACGAAGGAGGGTGAATGAGAGCGAAACGAGATGAAGAAAGGTGGAAGAGAGCGAAACGAGACGAAGGAGGGTGAAAGAGAGCGAAAGGAGATGAAGGAGGGTGAAAGAGAGCGAAAGGAGTCGAAGGAGGGTGAACGAGAGCGAAACGAGAAGAAGGAGGGTGAAAGAGAGCGAAACGAGACGAAGGAGGGTGAAAGAGAGCGAAACGAGACGTAGGAGGGTGAAAGAGAGCGAAACGAGAAGAAGGAGCGTGAAAGAGAGCGAAACGAGAGGAAGGAGGGTGAAGGAGGGCGAAACGAGACGAAGGCGGGTGGAACAGAGCGAAACAAGACGAAGGAAGGGTGAAAGAGAGCAAAACGAGACGAAGGAGGGTGAAAGAGGGCGAAGCGAGACAAAGGAGCATGAAACAGAGCGAAACGAGACGAAGGAGGATGAAAGAGCTAAACGAGACGAAGGAGGGTCACAGAGAGCGAAACGAGAGGAAAGAGGGTAAGAGAGTGCGAAACGAGACGATGGAGGGTGAAAGAGAGCGAAACGAGTCGAAGGAGGGATAAAGAGACTGCGAAACAAGACGATGGAGGGTGAAAGAGAGCGAAACAAGAGGAAGGAGGGTGAAAGAGAGCGAAATGAGACAAAGGATGGTGAAAGAGAGCGAAACGAGACGAAGGAGGGTGAAAGAGAGTGAAACGAGAAGAAGGAGGGTGAAAGAGAGCGAAACGAGACGAAGAAAGGTGAAAGAGAGCGAAACGAGACGAAGGAGGGTGAAAGAGAGCGAAAGGAGATGAAGGAGGGTGAAAGAGAGCGAAATGAGACGAAGGAGAGTGAAAGAGAGCGAAAGGAGTCGAAGGAGGGTGAAACAGTGTGGCACGAGACGAAGGAGGGTGAAAGAGACCAAAACGAGATGAAGGAGGGTGAAAGAGAGCGAAACGAGACGAAGGAGGGTGAAAGAGAGCGAAACGAGAAGAAGGAGGGTGAAAGAGAGCGAAACGAGACGAAGGAGGGTGAAAGAGAGCGAAACGAGAAGTAGGAGGATGAAAGAGAGCGAAATGAGACGAAGGAGGGTGAAAGAGAGCGAAACGAGATGAAGGAGGGTCAAAGAGAGCGAAACGAGACGAAGGAGGGTGAAAGAGAGCGAAACGCGATGAAGGAGGGTGAAAGAGAGCTAAACGAGATGAAGGAGGGGGAAAGAGAGCTAAACGAGACGAAGGAGGGTGAAAGAGAGCGAAAGGAGATGAAGGAGGGTGAAAGAGAGCGAAATGAGATGAAGGAGGGTGAAGGAGAACGAAAGGAGTCGAAGGAGGGTGAAAGAGAGTGGAACGAGACGAAGGAGGGTGAAAGAGAGCGAAACAAGACGATGGAGGGTGAAAGAGAGCGAAACGAGCGGAAGGAGGGTGAAAGAGAGCGAAACGAGACAAAGCAGGGTGAAAGAGAGGGAAACAAGACGAAGGAGGGTGAAAGAGAGCGAAACAAGACGAAGGAGGGTGAAAGAGAGCAAAACGAGACGAAGAAAGGTGATAGAGAGTGAAACGAGACGAAGGAGGGTGAAAGAGAGCGAAAGGAGATGAAGGAGGGTGAAAGTGAGCGAAAGGAGTCGAAGAAGGGTGAAAGAGAGTGGAACGAGACGAAGGAGGGTGAAGGAGACCGAAACGAGTCGAAGGAGGGTGAAAGATAGCGAAACGAGACGAAGGAGGGTGAAAGAGAGCGAAACGAGAAGAGGGAGGGTGAAAGAGAGCGAAACGTGATGAAGGAGGGTTAAAGAGAGCAAAACGAGACGAAGGAGGGTGAAAGAGAGCGAAACGAGATGAAGGAGGGTGAAAGAGAGCTAAACGAGATGAAGGAGGGTCACAGAGAGCGAAACGAGACGAAAGAGGGTAAAACAGAGCGAAACGAGACGGTGGAGGGTGAAAGAGAGCGAAACGAGACGAAGGAGGGTGAAAGAGAGCGAAACAAGACGAAGGAGGGCGAAAGAGAGCGAAACGAGAGGAAGGAGGGTGAAATAGAGCGAAACGAGATGAAGGAGGGTGAAAGAGAGCGAAACGAGATGAAGGAGGGTGAAAGAGAGTGAAACGAGACGAAGGAGGGTGAAGGAGAGCGAAAGGAGTCGAAGGAGGGTGAAAGAGAGCGGAACGAGACGAAGGAGGGTGAAAGAGAACGAAACGAGACGAAGGAGGGTGAAAGAGAGTGAAACGAGATGAAGGAGGGTGAAAGAGGGCGAAACGAGACGAAGGCGGGTGGAACAGAGCGAAACAAGACGATGGAGGGTGAAAGAGAGCGAAACGAGAGGAAGGATGGTGAAAGAGAGCGAAACGAGATGAAGGAGCATGAAAAAGAGCGAAACGAGACGAAGGAGGATGAAAGAGAGCTAAACGAGACGAAGGAGGGTGAAAGATAGCGAAACGAGACGAAGGAGGGTGAAAGAGAGCGAAACGAGAAGAGGGAGGGTGAAAGAGAGCGAAACGTGATGAAGGAGGGTTAAAGAGAGCAAAACGAGACGAAGGAGGGTGAAAGAGAGCGAAACGAGATGAAGGAGGCTGAAAGAGAGCTAAACGAGATGAAGGAGGGTCACAGAGAGCGAAACGAGACGAAAGAGGGTAAAACAGAGCGAAACGAGACGGTGGAGGGTGAAAGAGAGCGAAACGAGACGAAGGAGGGTGAAAGAGAGCGAAACAAGACGAAGGAGGGCGAAAGAGAGCGAAACGAGAGGAAGGAGGGTGAAATAGAGCGAAACGAGATGAAGGAGGGTGAAAGAGAGCGAAACGAGATGAAGGAGGGTGAAAGAGAGTGAAACGAGACGAAGGAGGGTGAAGTAGAGCGAAAGGAGTCGAAGGAGGGTGAAAGAGAGCGGAACGAGACGAAGGAGGGTGAAAGAGAACGAAACGAGACGAAGGAGGGTGAAAGAGAGTGAAACGAGACGAAGGAGGGTGAAAGAGGGCGAAACGAGACGAAGGCGGGTGGAACAGAGCGAAACAAGACGAAGGAGGGTGAAAGAGAGCGAAAAGAGACGAAGGAGGGTGAAAGAGAGCAAAACGAGATGAAGGAGTGTAAAACAGAGCGAAACTAGACGAAGGAGGGTGCAAGAGAGCTAAACGAGACGAAGGAGGGTCAAAGAGAGCGAAACAAGACGGTGGAGCGTGAAAGAGAGCGAAACGAGACGAAGGAGGGTGAAAGAGAGCGAAACGAGACGATGGAGGGTGAAAGAGAGCGAAACGAGAGGAAGGAGGGTGAAAGACAGCGAAACGAGACGAAGGAGGGTGAAAGAGAGCGAAACGAGATGAAGGAGGGTGGAAGAGAGCGAAACGAGACGAAGGAGGGTGAAAGAGACAGAAACGAGACGAAGGAAGGTGAAAGAGAGTGAAACAAGACGAAGGAAGGTGAAACAGAGCGAAACGAGACAAAGGAGGGTGAAAGGGAGCTAAACGAGATGAAGGAGGGTGAAAGAGAGCGAAACGAGATGAAGGAGGGTGAAAGAGAGCGAAACGAGACGAAGGAGGGTGAAAGAGGGCGAAACGAGACGAAGGCAGGTGGAACAGAGCGAAACAAGACGAAAGAAGGGTGAAAGAGAGCAAAACGAGAGGAAGGAGGGTGAAAGAGAGCGAAACGAGATGAAGGAGGGTGAAAGAGAGCGAAAGGAGATGAAGGAGGGTGAAAGAGAGCGAAATGCGACGAAGGAGGGTGAAAGAGAGCGAAAGGAGTTGAAGGAGGGTGAAAGAGAGTGGAACGAGACGAAGGAGGGTGAAAGAGGGCGAAACGAGACGAAGGCGGGTGGAACAGAGCGAAACGAGACGAAGGAGGGTGAATGAGAGCGAAACGAGATGAAGAAAGGTGGAAGAGAGCGAAACGAGACGAAGGAGGGTGAAAGAGAGCGAAAGGAGATGAAGGAGGGTGAAAGAGAGCGAAAGGAGTCGAAGGAGGGTGAACGAGAGCGAAACGAGAAGAAGGAGGGTGAAAGAGAGCGAAACGAGACGAAGGAGGGTGAAAGAGAGCGAAACGAGACGTAGGAGGGTGAAAGAGAGCGAAACGAGAAGAAGGAGCGTGAAAGAGAGCGAAACGAGAGGAAGGAGGGTGAAGGAGGGCGAAACGAGACGAAGGCGGGTGGAACAGAGCGAAACAAGACGAAGGAAGGGTGAAAGAGAGCAAAACGAGACGAAGGAGGGTGAAAGAGGGCGAAGCGAGACAAAGGAGCATGAAACAGAGCGAAACGAGACGAAGGAGGATGAAAGAGCTAAACGAGACGAAGGAGGGTCACAGAGAGCGAAACGAGAGGAAAGAGGGTAAGAGAGTGCGAAACGAGACGATGGAGGGTGAAAGAGAGCGAAACGAGTCGAAGGAGGGATAAAGAGACTGCGAAACAAGACGATGGAGGGTGAAAGAGAGCGAAACAAGAGGAAGGAGGGTGAAAGAGAGCGAAATGAGACAAAGGATGGTGAAAGAGAGCGAAACGAGACAAAGGAGGGTGAAAGAGAGCGAAACGAGAAGAAGGAGGGTGAAAGAGAGCGAAACGAGACGAAGAAAGGTGAAAGAGAGCGAAACGAGACGAAGGAGGGTGAAAGAGAGCGAAAGGAGATGAAGGAGGGTGAAAGAGAGCGAAATGAGACGAAGGAGAGTGAAAGAGAGCGAAAGGAGTCGAAGGAGGTTGAAACAGTGTGGCACGAGACGAAGGAGGGTGAAAGAGACCAAAACGAGATGAAGGAGGGTGAAAGAGAGCGAAACGAGACGAAGGAGGGTGAAAGAGAGCGAAACGAGAAGAAGGAGGGTGAAAGAGAGCGAAACGAGACGACGGAGGGTGAAAGAGAGCGAAACGAGAAGTAGGAGGATGAAAGAGAGCGAAATGAGACGAAGGAGGGTGAAAGAGAGCGAAACGAGATGAAGGAGGGTCATAGAGAGCAAAACGAGACGAAGGAGGGTGAAAGAGAGCGAAACGCGATGAAGGAGGGTGAAAGAGAGCTAAACGAGATGAAGGAGGGTGAAAGAGAGCTAAACGAGACGAAGGAGGGTGAAAGAGAGCGAAAGGAGATGAAGGAGGGTGAAAGAGAGCGAAATGAGATGAAGGAGGGTGAAGGAGAACGAAAGGAGTCGAAGGAGGGTGAAAGAGAGTGGAACGAGACGAAGGAGGGTGAAAGAGAGCTAAACAAGACGATGGAGGGTGAAAGAGAGCGAAACGAGCGGAAGGAGGGTGAAAGAGAGCGAAACGAGACAAAGCAGGGTGAAAGAGAGGGAAACAAGACGAAGGAGGGTGAAAGAGAGCGAAACAAGATGAAGGAGGGTGAAAGAGAGCAAAACGAGACGAAGAAAGGTGATAGAGAGTGAAACGAGACGAAGGAGGGTGAAAGAGAGCGAAAGGAGATGAAGGAGGGTGAAAGTGAGCGAAAGGAGTCGAAGAAGGGTGAAAGAGAGTGGAACGAGACGAAGGAGGTTGAAGGAGACCGAAACGAGTCGAAGGAGGGTGAAAGATAGCGAAACGAGACGAAGGAGGGTGAAAGAGAGCGAAACGAGAAGAGGGAGGGTGAAAGAGAGCGAAACGTGATGAAGGAGGGTTAAAGAGAGCAAAACGAGACGAAGGAGGGTGAAAGAGAGCGAAACGAGATGAAGGAGGGTGAAAGAGAGCTAAACGAGATGAAGGAGGGTCACAGAGAGCGAAACGAGATGAAAGAGGGTAAAACAGAGCGAAACGAGACGGTGGAGGGTGAAAGAGAGCGAAACGAGACGAAGGAGGGTGAAAGAGAGCGAAACAAGACGAAGGATGGCGAAAGAGAGCGAAACGAGAGGAAGGAGGGTGAAATAGAGCGAAACGAGATGAAGGAGGGTGAAAGAGAGCGAAACGAGATTAAAGGAGGGTGAAAGAGAGTGAAACGAGACGAAGGAGGGTGAAGGAGAGCGAAAGGAGTCGAAGGAGGGTGAAAGAGAGCGGAACGAGACGAAGGAGGGTGAAAGAGAACGAAACGAGACGAAGGAGGGTGAAAGAGAGTGAAACGAGACGAAGGAGGGTGAAAGAGGGCGAAACGAGACGAAGGCGGGTGGAACAGAGCGAAACAAGACGATGGAGGGTGAAAGAGAGCGAAACGAGAGGAAGGATGGTGAAAGAGAGCGAAACGAGATGAAGGAGCATGAAAAAGAGCGAAACGAGACGAAGGAGGATGAAAGAGAGCTAAACGAGACGAAGGAGGGTGAAAGATAGCGAAACGAGACGAAGGAGGGTGAAAGAGAGCGAAACGAGAAGAGGGAGGGTGAAAGAGAGCGAAACGTGATGAAGGAGGGTTAAAGAGAGCAAAACGAGACGAAGGAGGGTGAAAGAGAGCAAAACGAGATGAAGGAGGGTGAAAGAGAGCTAAACGAGATGAAGGAGGGTCACAGAGAGCGAAACGAGACGAAAGAGGGTAAAACAGAGCGAAACGAGACGGTGGAGGGTGAAAGAGAGCGAAACGAGACGAAGGAGGGTGAAAGAGAGCGAAACAAGACGAAGGAGGGCGAAAGAGAGCGAAACGAGAGGAAGGAGGGTGAAATAGAGCGAAACGAGATGAAGGAGGGTGAAAGAGAGCGAAACGAGATGAAGGAGGGTGAAAGAGAGTGAAACGAGACGAAGGAGGGTGAAGTAGAGCGAAAGGAGTCGAAGGAGGGTGAAATAGAGCGGAACGAGACGAAGGAGGGTGAAAGAGAACGAAACGAGACGAAGGAGGGTGAAAGAGAGTGAAACGAGACGAAGGAGGGTGAAAGAGGGCGAAACGAGACGAAGGCGGGTGGAACAGAGCGAAACAAGACGAAGGAGGGTGAAAGAGAGCGAAAAGAGACGAAGGAGGGTGAAAGAGAGCAAAACGAGATGAAGGAGTGTAAAACAGAGCGAAACTAGACGAAGGAGGGTGCAAGAGAGCTAAACGAGACGAAGGAGGGTCAAAGAGAGCGAAACAAGACGGTGGAGCGTGAAAGAGAGCGAAACGAGACGAAGGAGGGTGAAAGAGAGCGAAACGAGACGATGGAGGGTGAAAGAGAGCGAAACGAGAGGAAGGAGGGTGAAAGACAGCGAAACGAGACGAAGGAGGGTGAAAGAGAGCGAAACGAGATGAAGGAGGGTGGAAGAGAGCGAAACGAGACGAAGGAGGGTGAAAGAGACAGAAACGAGACGAAGGAAGGTGAAAGAGAGTGAAACAAGACGAAGGAAGGTGAAACAGAGCGAAACGAGACAAAGGAGGGTGAAAGGGAGCTAAACGAGATGAAGGAGGGTGAAAGAGAGCGAAACGAGATGAAGGAGGGTGAAAGAGAGCGAAACGAGACGAAGGAGGGTGAAAGAGGGCGAAACGAGACGAAGGCGGGTGGAACAGAGCGAAACAAGACGAAAGAAGGGTGAAAGAGAGCAAAACGAGAGGAAGGAGGGTGAAAGAGAGCGAAACGAGATGAAGGAGGGTGAAAGAGAGCGAAAGGAGATGAAGGAGGGTGAAAGAGAGCGAAATGCGACGAAGGAGGGTGAAAGAGAGCGAAAGGAGTTGAAGGAGGGTGAAAGAGAGTGGAACGAGGCGAAGGAGGGTGAAAGAGACCGAAACAAGATGAAGGAGGGTGAAAGAGAGCGAAACGAGACGAAGGAGGGTGAAAGAGAGTGAAACGAGAAGAAGGAGGGTGAAAGAGAGCGAAACGAGATGAAGGAGGGTCAAAGAGAGCGAATCGAGACGAAGGAGCATGAAAGAGAGCGAAACGAGATGAAGGAGGGTGAAAGAGAGCTAAAGGAGAAGAAGGAGGGTGAACGAGAGCGAAAGGAGTCGAAGGAGGGTGAAAGAGAGTGGTACGAGACGAAGGAGGGTGAAAGAGACTGAAACGAGACGAAGGAGGGTGAAAGAGAGCGAAACGAGACGAAGGAGGGTGAAAGAGAGCGAAACGAGAAGAAGGAGGGTGAAAGAGAGCGAAACGAGAAGAAGGAGGGTGAAAGAGAGCGAAACGAGACGAAGGAGGGTGAAAGAGAGCGAAACGAGATGAAGGAGGGTCAAAGAGAGAGAAACGAGACGGCGGAGGGTGAAAGAGAGCGAAACAAAACGGTGGAGGGTGAAAGAGAGCGAAACGAGACGAAGGAGGGTGAAAGAGAGTGAAACAAGACGATGGAGGGTGAAAGAGAGCGAAACGAGAGGAAGGAGGGTGAAAGAGCGCGAAACGAGACAAAGGAGGGTGAAAGAGAGCGAAACGAGACGAAGGAGGGAAAAAGAGAGCGAAACGAGACGAGGGAGGGTGAAAGAGAGCGAAACGAGACGAAGAAAGGTGAAAGAGAGCGAAACGAGACGAAGGAGGGTGAAAGAGAGCGAAAGGAGATAAAGGAGGGTGAAAGAGAGCAAAAGGAGTCGAAGGAGGGTGAAAGAGAGTGGAACGAGACGAAGGAGGGTGAAGGAGACCGAAACGAGATGAAGGAGGGTGAAAGAGAGCGAAACGAGACGAAGGTGGGTGAAAGAGAGCGAAACGAGTATAAGGAGGATGAAAGAGAGCGAAACGAGAAGAAGGAGGGTGAATGAGAGCGAAACGAGATGAAGGAGGGTCACAGAGAGCGAAACGAGACGCAGGAGGGTGAAAGAGAGCGAAACAAGATGAAGTAGGGTGAAAGAGAGCTAAACGAGACGGTGGAGGGTGAAAGAGAGCGAAACGAGACGAAGGACGGTGAAAGAGAGCGAAACAAGATGAAGGAGGGCGAAAGAGAGCGAAACGAGAGGAATGAGGGTGAAAGAGAGCAAAACGAGATGAAGGAGGGTGAAAGAGAGCGGAACGAGACGAAGGAGGGTGAAAGAGAGCGAAACGAAACGAAGGAGGGTGAAAGAGAGCGAAACGAGATGAAGGAGGGTGAAAGAGAGCTAAACGAGATGGTGGAGGGTGAAAAAGAGCGAAACGAGACGAAGAAGGGTGAAAGAGAGCGAAACAAGACGAAGGAGGGCGAAAGAGAGCGAAACGAGAGGAAGGAGGGTGAAAGAGAGTGAAACGAGAGGAAGGAGGGTGGAAGAGAGCGAAACGAGATGAAGGAGGGTGAAAGAGAGCGAAAGGAGATGAAGGAGGGTGTAAGAGAGCGAAACAAGATGAAGTAGGGTGAAAGAGAGCTAAACGAGACGGTGGAGGGTGAAAGAGAGCGAAACGAGACGAAGGACGGTGAAAGAGAGCGAAACAAGATGAAGGAGGGCGAAAGAGAGCGAAACGAGAGGAATGAGGGTGAAAGAGAGCAAAACGAGATGAAGGAGGGTGAAAGAGAGCGGAACGAGACGAAGGAGGGTGAAAGAGAGCGAAACGAAACGAAGGAGGGTGAAAGAGAGCGAAACGAGATGAAGGAGGGTGAAAGAGAGCTAAACGAGATGGTGGAGGGTGAAAAAGAGCGAAACGAGATGAAGAAGGGTGAAAGAGAGCGAAACAAGACGAAGGAGGGCGAAAGAAAGCGAAACGAGATGAAGGAGGGTGAAAGAGAGCTAAACGAGATGAAGGAGGGTCACAGAGAGCGAAACGAGACGAAAGAGGGTAAAACAGAGCGAAACGAGACGGTGGAGGGTGAAAGAGAGCGAAACGAGACGAAGGAGGGTGAAAGAGAGCGAAACTAGACGAAGGAGGGCGAAAGAGAGCGAAACGAGAGGAAGGAGGGTGAAATAGAGCGAAACGAGATGAAGGAGGGTGAAAGAGAGCGAAACGAGATGAAGGAGGGTGAAAGAGAGTGAAACGAGACGAAGGAGGGTGAAGTAGAGCGAAAGGAGTCGAAGGAGGGTGAAAGAGAGCGGAACGAGACGAAGGAGGGTGAAAGAGAACGAAACGAGACGAAGGAGGGTGAAAGAGAGTGAAACGAGACGAAGGAGGGTGAAAGAGGGCGAAACGAGACGAAGGCGGGTGGAACAGAGCGAAACAAGACGAAGGAGGGTGAAAGAGAGCGAAAAGAGACGAAGGAGGGTGAAAGAGAGCAAAACGAGATGAAGGAGTGTAAAACAGAGCGAAACTAGACGAAGGAGGGTGCAAGAGAGCTAAACGAGACGAAGGAGGGTCAAAGAGAGCGAAACAAGACGGTGGAGCGTGAAAGAGAGCGAAACGAGACGAAGGAGGGTGAAAGAGAGCGAAACGAGACGATGGAGGGTGAAAGAGAGCGAAACGAGAGGAAGGAGGGTGAAAGACAGCGAAACGAGACGAAGGAGGGTGAAAGAGAGCGAAACGAGATGAAGGAGGGTGGAAGAGAGCGAAACGAGACGAAGGAGGGTGAAAGAGACAGAAACGAGACGAAGGAAGGTGAAAGAGAGTGAAACAAGACGAAGGAAGGTGAAACAGAGCGAAACGAGACAAAGGAGGGTGAAAGGGAGCTAAACGAGATGAAGGAGGGTGAAAGAGAGCGAAACGAGATGAAGGAGGGTGAAAGAGAGCGAAACGAGACGAAGGAGGGTGAAAGAGGGCGAAACGAGACGAAGGCGGGTGGAACAGAGCGAAACAAGACGAAAGAAGGGTGAAAGAGAGCAAAACGAGAGGAAGGAGGGTGAAAGAGAGCGAAACGAGATGAAGGAGGGTGAAAGAGAGCGAAAGGAGATGAAGGAGGGTGAAAGAGAGCGAAATGCGACGAAGGAGGGTGAAAGAGAGCGAAAGGAGTTGAAGGAGGGTGAAAGAGAGTGGAACGAGGCGAAGGAGGGTGAAAGAGACCGAAACGAGATGAAGGAGGGTGAAAGAGAGCGAAACGAGACGAAGGAGGGTGAAAGAGAGTGAAACGAGAAGAAGGAGGGTGAAAGAGAGCGAAACGAGATGAAGGAGGGTCAAAGAGAGCGAATCGAGACGAAGGAGGGTGAAAGAGAGCGAAACGAGATGAAGGAGGGTGAAAGAGAGCTAAACGAGAAGAAGGAGGGTGAACGAGAGCGAAAGGAGTCGAAGGAGGGTGAAAGAGAGTGGTACGAGACGAAGGAGGGTGAAAGAGACTGAAACGAGACGAAGGAGGGTGAAAGAGAGCGAAACGAGACGAAGGAGGGTGAAAGAGAGCGAAACGAGAAGAAGGAGGGTGAAAGAGAGCGAAACGAGACGAAGGAGGGTGAAAGAGAGCGAAACGAGATGAAGGAGGGTCAAAGAGAGAGAAACGAGACGGCGGAGGGTGAAAGAGAGCGAAACAAAACGGTGGAGGGTGAAAGAGAGCGAAACGAGACGAAGGAGGGTGAAAGAGAGTGAAACAAGACGATGGAGGGTGAAAGAGAGCGAAACGAGAGGAAGGAGGGTGAAAGAGCGCGAAACGAGACAAAGGAGGGCGAAAGAGAGCGAAACGAGACGAAGGAGGGAAAAAGAGAGCGAAACGAGACGAGGGAGGGTGAAAGAGAGCGAAACGAGACGAAGAAAGGTGAAAGAGAGCGAAACGAGACGAAGGAGGGTGAAAGAGAGCGAAAGGAGATAAAGGAGGGTGAAAGAGAGCAAAAGGAGTCGAAGGAGGGTGAAAGAGAGTGGAACGAGACGAAGGAGGGTGAAGGAGACCGAAACGAGATGAAGGAGGGTGAAAGAGAGCGAAACGAGAAGAAGGAGGGTGAATGAGAGCGAAACGAGATGAAGGAGGGTCACAGAGAGCGAAACGAGACGCAGGAGGGTGAAAGAGAGCGAAACAAGATGAAGTAGGGTGAAAGAGAGCTAAACGAGACGGTGGAGGGTGAAAGAGAGCGAAACGAGACGAAGGACGGTGAAAGAGAGCGAAACAAGATGAAGGAGGGTGAAAGAGAGCGAAACGAGAGGAATGAGGGTGAAAGAGAGCAAAACGAGATGAAGGAGGGTGAAAGAGAGCGGAACGAGACGAAGGAGGGTGAAAGAGAGCGAAACGAAACGAAGGAGGGTGAAAGAGAGCGAAACGAGATGAAGGAGGGTGAAAGAGAGCTAAACGAGATGGTGGAGGGTGAAAAAGAGCGAAACGAGACGAAGAAGGGTGAAAGAGAGCGAAACAAGACGAAGGAGGGCGAAAGAGAGCGAAACGAGAGGAAGGAGGGTGAAAGAGAGTGAAACGAGAGGAAGGAGGGTGGAAGAGAGCGAAACGAGATGAAGGAGGGTGAAAGAGAGCGAAAGGAGATGAAGGAGGGTGTAAGAGAGCGAAACAAGATGAAGTAGGGTGAAAGAGAGCTAAACGAGACGGTGGAGGGTGAAAGAGAGCGAAACGAGACGAAGGACGGTGAAAGAGAGCGAAACAAGATGAAGGAGGGCGAAAGAGAGCGAAACGAGAGGAATGAGGGTGAAAGAGAGCAAAACGAGATGAAGGAGGGTGAAAGAGAGCGGAACGAGACGAAGGAGGGTGAAAGAGAGCGAAACGAAACGAAGGAGGGTGAAAGAGAGCGAAACGAGATGAAGGAGGGTGAAAGAGAGCTAAACGAGATGGTGGAGGGTGAAAAAGAGCGAAACGAGACGAAGAAGGGTGAAAGAGAGCGAAACAAGACGAAGGAGGGCGAAAGAGAGCGAAACGAGAGGAAGGAGGGTGAAAGAGAGTGAAACGAGAGGAAGGAGGGTGGAAGAGAGCGAAACGAGATGAAGGAGGGTGAAAGAGAGCGAAAGGAGATGAAGGAGGGTGTAAGAGAGCGAAACGAGACGAAGGAGGGTGAAAGAGAGCGAAAGGAGTCGAAGGAGGGTGAAAGAGAGTGGACCGAGACGAAGGAGGGTGAAAGAGAACGAAACGAGACGAAGGAGGGTGAAAGAGAGTGAAACGAGACGAAGGAGGGTGAAAGAGGGCGAAACGAGACGAATTGGGTGAAAGAGAGCGAAACGAGACGAAGGAGTGTAAAACAGAGCGAAACGAGACGAAGGAGGGTGCAAGAGAGCTAAACCAGACGAAGGAGGGTCAAAGAGAGCGAAACAAGACGGTGGAGGCTGAAAGAGAGCGGGACGAGACGAAGGAGGGTGAAAGAGAGCGAAACGAGATGATGGAGTGTGAAAGAGAGCGAAACGAGAGGAAGGAGGGTGAAAGAGAGAGAAACGAGACGAAGGAGGGTGAAAGAGAGCGAAACGAGATGAAGGAGGGTCGAAGAGAGCGAAACGAGACGAAGGAGGGTGAAAGAGAGAGAAACGAGACGAAGGAAGGTGAAAGATAGCGAAACGAGACGAAGGAGGGTGAAAGAGAGTGAAACGAGAAGAAGGAGGGTGAAAGAGAGCGAAACGAGATGAAGGAGGGTGAAAGAGAGCGAAACGAGATGAAGGAGGGTCAAAGAGAGCGAATCGAGACGAAGGAGGGTGAAAGAGAGCGAAACGAGATGAAGGAGGGTGAAGGAGAGCTAAAGGAGATGATGGAGGGTGAAAGAGAGCGAAAGGAGTCGAAGGAGGGTGAAAGAGAGTGGACCGAGACGAAGGAGGGTGAAAGAGACCGAAACGAGACGAAGGAGGGTGAAAGAGAGCGAAACGAGACGAAGGAGGGTGAAAGTGAGCGAAACGAGAAGAAGGAGGGTGAAAGAGAGCGAAACGAGACGAAGGAGGGTGAAAGAGAGCGAAACGAGATGAAGGAGGGTCAAAGAGAGAGAAACAAGACGGTGGAGGGTGAAAGAGAGCGAAACAAAACGGTGGAGGGTGAAAGAGAGCGAAACGAGACGAAGGAGGGTGAAAGAGAGTGAAACAAGACGATGGAGGGTGAAAGAGAGTGAAGCGAGAGGAAGGAGGGTGAAAGAGCGTGAAACGAGACAAAGGAGGGTGAAAGAGAGCGAAACGAGACGAAGGAGGGTAAAAGAGAGCGAAACTAGACGAGGGAGGGTGAAAGAGAGCGAAACTAGACGAAGAAAGGTGAAAGAGAGCGAAACGAGACGAAGGAGGGTGAAAGAGAGCGAAAGGAGATGAAGGAGGGTGAAAGAGAGCGAAAGGAGTCGAAGGAGGGTGAAAGAGAGGGGAACGAGACGAATGAGGGTGAAGGAGACCGAAACGAGACGAAGGAGGGTGAAAGAGAGCGAAACAAGATGAAGGAGGGCGAAAGAGAGCGAAACGAGAGGAAGGAGGGTGAAAGAGAGCAAAACGAGATGAAGGAGGGTGAAAGAGAGTGGAACGAGACGAAGGAGGGTGAAAGAGACCGAAACGAGATGAAGGAGGGTGAAAGAGAGCGAAACGAGACGAAGGAGGGTGAAAGAGAGTGAAACGAGAAGAAGGAGGGTGAAAGAGAGCGAAACGAGATGAAGGAGGGTCAAAGAGAGCGAATCGAGACGAAGGAGGGTGAAAGAGAGCGAAACGAGATGAAGGAGGGTGAAAGAGAGCTAAACGAGAAGAAGGAGGGTGAACGAGAGCGAAAGGAGTCGAAGGAGGGTGAAAGAGAGTGGTACGAGACGAAGGAGGGTGAAAGAGACTGAAACGAGACGAAGGAGGGTGAAAGAGAGCGAAACGAGACGAAGGAGGGTGAAAGAGAGCGAAACGAGAAGAAGGAGGGTGAAAGAGAGCGAAACGAGATGAAGGAGGGTGAAAGAGAGCGAAACGAGATGAAGGAGGGTCAAAGAGAGCGAAACGAGACGGCGGAGGGTGAAAGAGAGCGAAACAAAACGGTGGAGGGTGAAAGAGAGCGAAACGAGACGAAGGAGGGTGAAAGAGAGTGAAACAAGACGATGGAGGGTGAAAGAGCGCGAAACGAGACAAAGGAGGGTGAAAGAGAGCGAAACGAGACGAAGGTGGGAAAAAGAGAGCGAAACGAGACGAGGGAGGGTGAAAGAGAGCGAAACGAGACGAAGAAAGGTGAAAGAGAGCGAAACGAGACGAAGGAGGGTGAAAGAGAGCGAAAGGAGATAAAGGAGGGTGAAAGAGAGCAAAAGGAGTCGAAGGAGGGTGAAAGAGAGTGGAACGAGACGAAGGAGGGTGAAGGACACCGAAACGAGACGAAGGAGGGTGAAAGAGAGCGAAACGAGACGAAGGTGGGTGAAAGAGAGCGAAACGAGTATAAGGAGGATGAAAGAGAGCGAAACGAGAAGAAGGAGGGTGAATGAGAGCGAAACGAGATGAAGGAGGGTCACAGAGAGCGAAACGAGACGCAGGAGGGTGAAAGAGAGCGAAACAAGATGAAGGAGGGTGAAAGAGAGCTAAACGAGACGGTGGAGGGTGAAAGAGAGCGAAAAGAGACGAAGGACGGTGAAAGAGGGCGAAACAAGATGAAGGAGGGCGAAAGAGAGCGAAACGAGAGGAATGAGGGTGAAAGAGAGCAAAACGAGATGAAGGAGGGTGAAAGAGAGCGGAACGAGACGAAGGAGGGTGAAAGAGAGCGAAACGAGACGAAGGAGGGTGAAAGAGAGCGAAACGAGATGAAGGAGGGTGAAAGAGAGCTAAACGAGATGGTGGAGGGTGAAAAAGAGCGAAACGAGACGAAGAAGGGTGAAAGAGAGCGAAACAAGACGAAGGAGGGCAAAAGAGAGCGAAACGAGAGGAAGGAGGGTGAAAGAGAGCGAAACGAGAGGAAGGAGGGTGGAAGAGAGCGAAACGAGATGAAGGAGGGTGAAAGAGAGCGAAAGGAGATGAAGGTGGGTGTAAGAGAGCGAAACGAGACGAAGGAGGGTGAAAGAGAGCGAAAGGAGTCGAAGGAGGGTGAAAGAGAGTGGACCGAGACATAGGAGGGTGAAAGAGAACGAAACGAGACGAAGGAGGGTGAAAGAGAGTGAAACGAGACGAAGGAGGGTGAAAGAGGGCGAAACGAGACGAATTGGGTGAAAGAGAGCGAAACGAGACGAAGGAGTGTAAAACAGAGCGAATCGAGACGAAGTAGGGTGCAAGAGAGCTAAACCAGACGAAGGAGGGTCAAAGAGAGCGAAACAAGACGGTGGAGGCTGAAAGAGAGCGGAACGAGACGAAGGAGGGTGAAAGAGAGCGAAACGAGATGATGGAGTGTGAAAGAGAGCGAAACGAGAGGAAGGAGGGTGAAAGAGAGAGAAACGAGACGAAGGAGGGTGAAAGAGAGCGAAACGAGATGAAGGTGGGTCGAAGAGAGCGGAACGAGACGAAGGAGGGTGAAAGAGAGAGAAACGAGACGAAGGAAGGTGAAAGATAGCGAAACGAGACGAAGGAGGGTGAAAGAGAGTGAAACAAGAAGAAGGAGGGTGAAAGAGAGCGAAACGAGATGAAGGAGGGTGAAAGAGAGCGAAACGAGATGAAGGAGGGTCAAAGAGAGCGAATCGAGACGAAGGAGGGTGAAAGAGAGCGAAACGAGATGAAGGAGGGTGAAGGAGAGCTAAAGGAGATGATGGAGGGTGAAAGAGAGCGAAAGGAGTCGAAGGAGGGTGAAAGAGAGTGGACCGAGACGAAGGAGGGTGAAAGAGACCGAAACGAGACGAAGGAGGGTGAAAGAGAGCGAAACGAGACGAAGGAGGGTGAAAGTGAGCGAAACGAGAAGAAGGAGGGTGAAAGAGAGCGAAACGAGACGAAGGAGGGTGAAAGAGAGCGAAACGAGATGAAGGAGGGTCAAAGAGAGAGAAACAAGACGGTGGAGGGTGAAAGAGAGCGAAACAAAACGGTGGAGGGTGAAAGAGAGCGAAACGAGACGAAGGAGGGTGAAAGAGAGTGAACCAAGACGATGGAGGGTGAAAGAGAGTGAAGCGAGAGGAAGGAGGGTGAAAGAGCGTGAAACGAGACAAAGGAGGGTGAAAGAGAGCGAAACGAGACGAAGGAGGGTAAAAGAGAGCGAAACTAGACGAGGGAGGGTGAAAGAGAGCGAAACTAGACGAAGAAAGGTGAAAGAGAGCGAAACGAGACGAAGGAGGGTGAAAGAGAGCGAAAGGAGATGAAGGAGGGTGAAAGAGAGCGAAAGGAGTCGAAGGAGGGTGAAAGAGAGGGGAACGAGACGAATGAGGGTGAAGGAGACCGAAACGAGACGAAGGAGGGTGAAAGAGAGCGAAACAAGATGAAGGAGGGCGAAAGAGAGCGAAACGAGAGGAAGGAGGGTGAAAGAGAGCAAAACGAGATGAAGGAGGGTGGAAGAGAGCGAAACGAGATGAAGGAGGGTGAAAGAGAGCGAAACGAGACGAAGGAGGCTGAAAGAGAGCAAAGGAGTCGAAGGAGGGTGAAAGAGAGCGGAACGAGACGAAGGAGGGTGGAAGAGAACGAAACGAGATGAAGGAGGGTGAAAGAGAGCGAAAGGAGATGAAGGAGGGTGTAAGAGAGCGAAACGAGACGAAGGAGGGTGAAAGAGAGCGAAAGGAGTCGAAGGAGGGTCAAAGAGAGCGAATCGAGACGAAGGAGGGTGAAAGAGAGCGAAACGAGATGAAGGAGGGTGAAAGAGAGCTAAACGAGAAGAAGGAGGGTGAACGAGAGCGAAAGGAGTCGAAGGAGGGTGAAAGAGAGTGGTACGAGATGAAGGAGGGTGAAAGAGACTGAAACGAGACGAAGGAGGGTGAAAGAGAGCGAAACGAGATGAAGGAGGGTGAAAGAGAGCGAAACGAGAAGAAGGAGGGTGAAAGAGAGCGAAACGAGATGAAGGAGGGTGAAAGAGAGCGAAACGAGATGAAGGAGGGTCAAAGAGAGAGAAACGAGACGGCGGAGGGTGAAAGAGAGCGAAACAAAACAGTGGAGGGTGAAAGAGAGCGAAACGAGACGAAGGAGGGTGAAAGAGAGTGAAACAAGACGATGGAGGGTGAAAGAGAGCGAAACGAGAGGAAGGAGGGTGAAAGAGCGCGAAACGAGACAAAGGAGGGTGAAAGAGAGCGAAACGAGATGAAGGAGGGAAAAAGAGAGCGAAACGAGACGAGGGAGGGTGAAAGAGAGCGAAACGAGACGAAGAAAGGTGAAAGAGAGCGAAACGAGACGAAGGAGGGTGAAAGAGAGCGAAAGGAGATAAAGGAGGGTGAAAGAGAGCAAAAGGAGTCGAAGGAGGGTGAAAGAGAGTGGAACGAGACGAAGGAGGGTGAAGGAGACCGAAACGAGACGAAGGAGGGTGAAAGAGAGCGAAACGAGACGGTGGAGGGTGAAAGAGAGCGAAACGAGACGAAGGACGGTGAAAGAGAGCGAAACAAGATGAAGGAGGGCGAAAGAGAGCGAAACGAGAGGAATGAGGGTGAAAGAGAGCAAAACGAGATGAAGGAGGGTGAAAGAGAGCGGAACGAGACGAAGGAGGGTGAAAGAGAGCGAAACGAGACAAAGGAGGGTGAAAGAGAGCGAAACGAGATGAAGGAGGGTGAAAGAGAGCTAAACGAGATGGTGGAGGGTGAAAAAGAGCGAAACGAGACGAAGAAGGGTGAAAGAGAGCGAAACAAGACGAAGGAGGGCGAAAGAGAGCGAAACGAGAGGAAGGAGGGTGAAAGAGAGCGAAACGAGAGGAAGGAGGGTGGAAGAGAGCGAAACGAGATGAAGGAGGGTGAAAGAGAGCGAAAGGAGATGAAGGAGGGTGTAAGAGAGCGAAACGAGACGAAGGAGGGTGAAAGAGAGCGAAAGGAGTCGAAGGAGGGTGAAAGAGAGTGGACCGAGACGAAGGAGGGTGAAAGAGAACGAAACGAGACGAAGGAGGGTGAAAGAGAGTGAAACGAGACGAAGGAGGGTGAAAGAGGGCGAAACGAGACGAATTGGGTGAAAGAGAGCGAAACGAGACGAAGGAGTGTAAAAGAGAGCGAAACGAGACGAAGGAGGGTGCAAGAGAGCTAAACCAGACGAAGGAGGGTCAAAGAGAGCGAAACAAGACGGTGGAGGCTGAAAGAGAGCGGAACGAGACGAAGGAGGGTGAAAGAGAGCGAAACGAGATGATGGAGTGTGAAAGAGAGCGAAACGAGAGGAAGGAGGGTGAAAGAGAGAGAAACGAGACGAAGGAGGGTGAAAGAGAGCGAAACGAGATGAAGGAGGGTCGAAGAGAGCAAAACGAGACGAAGGAGGGTGAAAGAGAGAGAAACGAGACGAAGGAAGGTGAAAGATAGCGAAACGAGACGAAGGAGGGTGAAAGAGAGAGAAACGAGACGAAGGAAGGTGAAAGATAGCGAAACGAGACGAAGGAGGGTGAAAGAGAGTGAAACGAGAAGAAGGAGGGTGAAAGAGAGCGAAACGAGATGAAGGAGGGTGAAAGAGAGCGAAACGAGATGAAGGAGGGTCAAAGAGAGCGAATCGAGACGAAGGAGGGTGAAAGAGAGCGAACCGAGATGAAGGAGGGTGAAGGAGAGCTAAAGGAGATGATGGAGGGTGAAAGAGAGCGAAAGGAGTCGAAGGAGGGTGAAAGAGAGTGGACCGAGACGAAGGAGGGTGAAAGAGACCGAAACGAGACGAAGGAGGGTGAAAGAGAGCGAAACGAGACGAAGGAGGGTGAAAGTGAGCGAAACGAGAAGAAGGAGGGTGAAAGAGAGCGAAACGAGACGAAGGAGGGTGAAAGAGAGCGAAACGAGATGAAGGAGGGTCAAAGAGAGAGAAACAAGACGGTGGAGGGTGAAAGAGAGCGAAACAAAACGGTGGAGGGTGAAAGAGAGCGAAACGAGACGAAGGAGGGTGAAAGTGAGTGAAACAAGACGATGGAGGGTGAAAGAGAGTGAAGCGAGAGGAAGGAGGGTGAAAGAGCGTGAAACGAGACAAAGGAGGGTGAAAGAGAGCGAAACGAGACGAATGAGGGTAAAAGAGAGCGAAACTAGACGAGGGAGGGTGAAAGAGAGCGAAACTAGACGAAGAAAGGTGAAAGAGAGCGAAACGAGACGAAGGAGGGTGAAAGAGAGCGAAAGGAGATGAAGGAGGGTGAAAGAGAGCGAAAGGAGTCGAAGGAGGGTGAAAGAGAGGGGAACGAGACGAATGAGGGTGAAGGAGACCGAAACGAGACGAAGGAGGGTGAAAGAGAGCGAAACAAGATGAAGGAGGGCGAAAGAGAGCGAAACGAGAGGAAGGAGGGTGAAAGAGAGCAAAACGAGATGAAGGAGGGTGGAAGAGAGCGAAACGAGATGAAGGAGGGTGAAAGAGAGCGAAACGAGACGAAGGAGGCTGAAAGAGAGCGAAAGGAGTCGAAGGAGGGTGAAAGAGAGCGGAACGAGACGAAGGAGGGTGGAAGAGAGCGAAACGAGATGAAGGAGGGTGAAAGAGAGCGAAAGGAGATGAAGGAGGGTGTAAGAGAGCGAAACGAGACGAAGGAGGGTGAAAGAGAGCGAAAGGAGTCGAAGGAGGGTGAAAGAGAGTGGACCGAGACGAAGGAGGGTGAAAGAGAACGAAACGAGACGAAGGAGGGTGAAAGAGAGTAAAACGAGACGAAGGAGGGTGAAAGAGGGCGAAACGAGACGAATTGGGTGAAAGAGAGCGAAACGAGACGAAGGAGTGTAAAACAGAGCGAAACGAGACGAAGGTGGGTGCAAGAGAGCTAAACCAGACGAAGGAGGGTCAAAGAGAGCGAAACAAGACGGTGGAGGCTGAAAGAGAGCGGAACGAGACGAAGGAGGGTGAAAGAGAGCGAAACGAGATGATGGAGTGTGAAAGAGAGCGAAACGAGAGGAAGGAGGGTGAAAGAGAGCGAAACGAGACGAAGGAGGGTGAAAGAGAGCGAAACGAGATGAAGGAGGGTCGAAGAGAGCGAAACGAGACGAAGGAGGGTGAAAGAGAGAGAAACGAGACGAAGGAAGGTGAAAGAGAGCGAAACGAGACAAAGGAGGGTGAAAGAGAGCGAAACGAGATGAAGGAGGGAAAAAGAGAGCGAAACGAGACGAGGGAGGGTGAAAGAGAGCGAAACGAGACGAAGAAAGGTGAAAGAGAGCGAAACGAGACGAAGGAGGGTGAAAGAGAGCGAAAGGAGATAAAGGAGGGTGAAAGAGAGCAAAAGGAGTCGAAGGAGGGTGAAAGAGAGTGGAACGAGACGAAGGAGGGTGAAGGAGACCGAAACGAGACGAAGGAGGGTGAAAGAGAGCGAAACGAGACGGTGGAGGGTGAAAGAGAGCGAAACGAGACGAAGGACGGTGAAAGAGAGCGAAACAAGATGAAGGAGGGCGAAAGAGAGCGAAACGAGAGGAATGAGGGTGAAAGAGAGCAAAACGAGATGAAGGAGGGTGAAAGAGAGCGGAACGAGACGAAGGAGGGTGAAAGAGAGCGAAACGAGACAAAGGAGGGTGAAAGAGAGCGAAACGAGATGAAGGAGGGTGAAAGAGAGCTAAACGAGATGGTGGAGGGTGAAAAAGAGCGAAACGAGACGAAGAAGGGTGAAAGAGAGCGAAACAAGACGAAGGAGGGCGAAAGAGAGCGAAACGAGAGGAAGGAGGGTGAAAGAGAGCGAAACGAGAGGAAGGAGGGTGGAAGAGAGCGAAACGAGATGAAGGAGGGTGAAAGAGAGCGAAAGGAGATGAAGGAGGGTGTAAGAGAGCGAAACGAGACGAAGGAGGGTGAAAG
This sequence comes from Scyliorhinus torazame, assembly GCF_047496885.1. Classification (NCBI taxonomy): domain Eukaryota; kingdom Metazoa; phylum Chordata; class Chondrichthyes; order Carcharhiniformes; family Scyliorhinidae; genus Scyliorhinus; species Scyliorhinus torazame. The sequence goes on along the minus strand of NW_027308536.1, from coordinate 51,197 downwards.
AGAGCGAAAGGAGTCGAAGGAGGGTGAAAGAGAGTGGACCGAGACGAAGGAGGGTGAAAGAGAACGAAACGAGACGAAGGAGGGTGAAAGAGAGTGAAACGAGACGAAGGAGGGTGAAAGAGGGCGAAACGAGACGAATTGGGTGAAAGAGAGCGAAACGAGACGAAGGAGTGTAAAAGAGAGCGAAACGAGACGAAGGAGGGTGCAAGAGAGCTAAACCAGACGAAGGAGGGTCAAAGAGAGCGAAACAAGACGGTGGAGGCTGAAAGAGAGCGGAACGAGACGAAGGAGGGTGAAAGAGAGCGAAACGAGATGATGGAGTGTGAAAGAGAGCGAAACGAGAGGAAGGAGGGTGAAAGAGAGAGAAACGAGACGAAGGAGGGTGAAAGAGAGCGAAACGAGATGAAGGAGGGTCGAAGAGAGCAAAACGAGACGAAGGAGGGTGAAAGAGAGAGAAACGAGACGAAGGAAGGTGAAAGATAGCGAAACGAGACGAAGGAGGGTGAAAGAGAGAGAAACGAGACGAAGGAAGGTGAAAGATAGCGAAACGAGACGAAGGAGGGTGAAAGAGAGTGAAACGAGAAGAAGGAGGGTGAAAGAGAGCGAAACGAGATGAAGGAGGGTGAAAGAGAGCGAAACGAGATGAAGGAGGGTCAAAGAGAGCGAATCGAGACGAAGGAGGGTGAAAGAGAGCGAACCGAGATGAAGGAGAGTGAAGGAGAGCTAAAGGAGATGATGGAGGGTGAAAGAGAGCGAAAGGAGTCGAAGGAGGGTGAAAGAGAGTGGACCGAGACGAAGGAGGGTGAAAGAGACCGAAACGAGACGAAGGAGGGTGAAAGAGAGCGAAACGAGAAGAAGGAGGGTGAAAGTGAGCGAAACGAGAAGAAGGAGGGTGAAAGAGAGCGAAACGAGACGAAGGAGGGTGAAAGAGAGCGAAACGAGATGAAGGAGGGTCAAAGAGAGAGAAACAAGACGGTGGAGGGTGAAAGAGAGCGAAACAAAACGGTGGAGGGTGAAAGAGAGCGAAACGAGACGAAGGAGGGTGAAAGTGAGTGAAACAAGACGATGGAGGGTGAAAGAGAGTGAAGCGAGAGGAAGGAGGGTGAAAGAGCGTGAAACGAGACAAAGGAGGGTGAAAGAGAGCGAAACGAGACGAATGAGGGTAAAAGAGAGCGAAACTAGACGAGGGAGGGTGAAAGAGAGCGAAACTAGACGAAGAAAGGTGAAAGAGAGCGAAACGAGACGAAGGAGGGTGAAAGAGAGCGAAAGGAGATGAAGGAGGGTGAAAGAGAGCGAAAGGAGTCGAAGGAGGGTGAAAGAGAGGGGAACGAGACGAATGAGGGTGAAGGAGACCGAAACGAGACGAAGGAGGGTGAAAGAGAGCGAAACAAGATGAAGGAGGGCGAAAGAGAGCGAAACGAGAGGAAGGAGGGTGAAAGAGAGCAAAACGAGATGAAGGAGGGTGGAAGAGAGCGAAACGAGATGAAGGAGGGTGAAAGAGAGCGAAACGAGACGAAGGAGGCTGAAAGAGAGCGAAAGGAGTCGAAGGAGGGTGAAAGAGAGCGGAACGAGACGAAGGAGGGTGGAAGAGAGCGAAACGAGATGAAGGAGGGTGAAAGAGAGCGAAAGGAGATGAAGGAGGGTGTAAGAGAGCGAAACGAGACGAAGGAGGGTGAAAGAGAGCGAAAGGAGTCGAAGGAGGGTGAAAGAGAGTGGACCGAGACGAAGGAGGGTGAAAGAGAACGAAACGAGACGAAGGAGGGTGAAAGAGAGTAAAACGAGACGAAGGAGGGTGAAAGAGGGCGAAACGAGACGAATTGGGTGAAAGAGAGCGAAACGAGACGAAGGAGTGTAAAACAGAGCGAAACGAGACGAAGGTGGGTGCAAGAGAGCTAAACCAGACGAAGGAGGGTCAAAGAGAGCGAAACAAGACGGTGGAGGCTGAAAGAGAGCGGAACGAGACGAAGGAGGGTGAAAGAGAGCGAAACGAGATGATGGAGTGTGAAAGAGAGCGAAACGAGAGGAAGGAGGGTGAAAGAGAGCGAAACGAGACGAAGGAGGGTGAAAGAGAGCGAAACGAGATGAAGGAGGGTCGAAGAGAGCGAAACGAGACGAAGGAGGGTGAAAGAGAGAGAAACGAGACGAAGGAAGGTGAAAGAGAGCGAAACGAGACGAAGGAGGGTGAAAGAGAGCGAAACGAGAAGAAGGAGGGTGAAAGAGAGCGAAACGAGATGAAGGAGGGTGAAAGAGAGCGAAACGAGATGAAGGAGGGTCAAAGAGAGCGAATCGAGATGAAGGAGGGTGAAAGAGAGCGAAACGAGATGAAGGAGGGTGAAGGAGATGATGGAGGGTGAAAGAGAGCGAAAGGAGTCGAAGGAGGGTGAAAGAGAGTGGACCGAGACGAAGGAGGGTGAAAGAGACCGAAACGAGACGAAGGAGGGTGAAAGAGAGCGAAACGAGACGAAGGAGGGTGAAAGTGAGCGAAACGAGAAGAAGGAGGGTGAAAGAGAGCGAAACGAGACGAAGGAGGGTGAAAGAGAGCGAGACGAGATGAAGGAGGGTCAAAGAGAGAGAAACAAGACAGTGGAGGGTGAAAGAGAGCGAAACAAAACGGTGGAGGGTGAAAGAGAGCGAAACGAGACGAAGGAGGGTGAAAGAGAGTGAAACAAGACGATGGAGGGTGAAAGAGAGTGAAGCGAAGGGAAGGAGGGTGAAAGAGCGTGAAACGAGACAAAGGAGGGTGAAAGAGAGCGAAACGAGACGAAGGAGGGTAAAAGAGAGCGAAACTAGACGAGGGAGGGTGAAAGAGAGCGAAACTAGACGAAGAAAGGTGAAAGAGAGCGAAACGAGACGAACGAGGGTGAAAGAGAGCGAAAGGAGATGAAGGAGGGTGAAAGAGAGCGAAAGGAGTCGAAGGAGGGTGAAAGAGAGTGGAACGAGACGAATGAGGGTGAAGGAGACCGAAACGAGACGAAGGAGGGTGAAAGAGAGCGAAACAAGATGAAGGAGGGCGAAAGAGAGCGAAACGAGAGGAAGGAGGGTGAAAGAGAGCAAAACGAGATGAAGGAGGGTGGAAGAGAGCGAAACGAGATGAAGGAGGGTGAAAGAGAGCGAAACGAGACGAAGGAGGCTGAAAGAGAGCGAAAGGAGTCGAAGGAGGGTGAAAGAGAGCGGAACGAGACGAAGGAGGGTGAAAGAGAGCGAAACGAGACGAAGGAGGGTGAAAGAGAGCGAAACGAGACGAAGGTCGGTGAAAGAGAGCGAAACGAGAATAAGGAGGATGAAAGAGAGCGAAACGAGACGAAGGAGGGTGAATGAGAGCGAAACGAGATGAAGGAGGGTCACAGAGAGCGAAACGAGACGAAGGAGGGTGAAAGAGAGTGAAACAAGATGAAGGAGGGTGAAAGAGAGCTAAACGAGACGGTGGAGGGTGAAAGAGAGCGAAACGAGACGAAGGAGGGTGAAAGAGAGCGAAACAAGATGAAGGAGGGCGAAAGAGAGCGAAACGAGAGGAAGGAAGGTGAAAGAGAGCAAAACGAGATGAAGGAGGGTGAAAGAGAGCGAAACGAGATGAAGGAGGGTGAAAGAGAGCGAAACGAGACGAAGGAGGCTGAAAGAGAGCGAAAGGAGTCGAAGGAGGGTGAAAGAGAGCGGAACGAGACGAAGGAGGGTGAAAGAGAGCGAAACGAGACGAAGGAGGGTGAAAGAGAGCGAAACGAGATGAAGGAGGGTGAAAGAGAGCTAAACGAGACGGTGGAGGGTAAAAAAGAGCGAAACGAGACGAAGGAGGGTGAAAGAGAGCGAAACAAGACGAAGGAGGGCGAAAGAGAGCGAAACGAGAGGAAGGAGGGTGAAAGAGAGCGAAACGAGAGGAAGGAGGGTGAAAGAGAGCGAAACGAGATGAAGGAGGGTGAAAGAGAGCGAAAGGAGATGAAGGAGGGTGTAAGAGAGCGAAACGAGATGAAGGAGGGTGAAAGAGCGAAAGGAGTCGAAGGAGGGTGAAAGAGAGCGGAACGAGACGAAGGAGGGTGAAAGAGAACGAAACGAGACGAAGGAGGGTGAAAGAGAATGAAACGAGACGAAGGAGGGTGAAAGAGGGCGAAACGAGATGAAGGAGGGTGAAGGCGAGCTAAAGGAGATGATGGAGGGTGAAAGAGAGCGAAAGGAGTCGAAGGAGGGTGAAAGAGAGTGGACCGAGACGAAGGAGGGTGAAAGAGACCGAAACGAGACGAAGGAGGGTGAAAGAGAGCGAAACGAGACGAAGGAGGGTGAAAGTGAGCGAAACGAGAAGAAGGAGGGTGAAAGAGAGCGAAACGAGACGAAGGAGGGTGAAAGAGAGTGAAACGAGATGAAGGAGGGTCAAAGAGAGAGAAACAAGATGGTGGAGGGTGAAAGAGAGCGAAACAAAACGGTGGAGGGTGAAAGAGAGCGAAACGAGACGAAGGAGGGTGAAAGAGAGTGAAACAAGACGATGGAGGGTGAAAGAGAGTGAAGCGAGAGGAAGGAGGGTGAAAGAGCGTGAAACGAGACAAAGGAGGGTGAAAGAGAGCGAAACGAGACGAAGGAGGGTAAAAGAGAGCGAAACTAGACGAGGGAGGGTGAAAGAGAGCGAAAGGAGTCGAAGGAGGGTGAAAGAGAGGGGAACGAGACGAATGAGGGTGAAGGAGACCGAAACGAGACGAAGGAGGGTGAAAGAGAGCGAAACAAGATGAAGGAGGGCGAAAGAGAGCGAAACGAGAGGAAGGAGGGTGAAAGAGAGCAAAACGAGATGAAGGAGGGTGGAAGAGAGCGAAACGAGATGAAGGAGGGTGAAAGAGAGCGAAACGAGACGAAGGAGGCTGAAAGAGAGCGAAAGGAGTCGAAGGAGGGTGAAAGAGTGCGGAACGAGACGAAGGAGGGTGGAAGAGAGCGAAACGAGATGAAGGAGGGTGAAAGAGAGCGAAAGGAGATGAAGGAGGGTGAAAGAGGGCGCAACGAGACGAATTGGGTGAAAGAGAGCGAAACGAGACGAAGGAGTGTAAAACAGAGCGAAACGAGACGAAGGAGGGTGCAAGAGAGCTAAACCAGACGAAGGAGGGTCAAAGAGAGCGAAACAAGACGGTGGAGGCTGAAAGAGAGCGGAACGAGACGAAGGAGGGTGAAAGAGAGCGAAACGAGATGATGGAGTGTGAAAGAGAGCGAAACGAGAGGAAGGCGGGTGAAAGAGAGCGAAACGAGACGAAGGAGGGTGAAAGAGAGCGAAACGAGATGAAGGAGGGTCGAAGAGAGCGAAACGAGACGAAGGAGGGTGAAAGAGAGAGAAACGAGACGAAGGAAGGTGAAAGAGAGCGAAACGAGACGAAGGAGGGTGAAAGAGAGTGAAACGAGAAGAAGGAGGGTGAAAGAGAGCGAAACGAGATGAAGGAGGGTGAAAGAGAGCGAAACGAGATGAAGGAGGGTCAAAGAGAGCGAATCGAGACGAAGGAGGGTGAAAGAGAGCGAAACGAGATGAAGGAGGGTGAAGGAGAGCTAAAGGAGATGATGGAGGGTGAAAGAGAGCGAAAGGAGTCGAAGGAGGGTGAAAGAGAGTGGACCGATACGAAGGAGGGTGAAAGAGACCGAAACGAGACGAAGGAGGGTGAAAGAGAGCGAAACGAGACGAAGGAGGGTGAAAGTGAGCGAAACGAGAAGAAGGAGGGTGAAAGAGAGCGAAACGAGACGAAGGAGGGTGAAAGAGAGCGAAACGAGATGAAGGAGGGTCAAAGAGAGAGAAACAAGACGGTGGAGGGTGAAAGAGAGCGAAACAAAACGGTGGAGGGTGAAAGAGAGCGAAACGAGACGAAGGAGGGTGAAAGAGAGTGAAACAAGACGATGGAGGGTGAAAGAGAGTGAAGCGAAGGGAAGGAGGGTGAAAGAGCGTGAAACGAGACAAAGGAGGGTGAAAGAGAGCGAAACGAGACGAAGGAGGGTAAAAGAGAGCGAAACTAGAAGAGGGAGGGTGAAAGAGAGCGAAACTAGACGAAGAAAGGTGAAAGAGAGCGAAACGAGAACAAGGAGGGTGAAAGAGAGCGAAAGGAGATGAAGGAGGGTGAAAGAGAGCGAAAGGAGTCGAAGGAGGGTGAAAGAGAGTGGAACGAGACGAATGAGGGTGAAGGAGACCGAAACGAGACGAAGGAGGGTGAAAGAGAGCGAAACAAGATGAAGGAGGGCGAAAGAGAGCGAAACGAGAGGAAGGAGGGTGAAAGAGAGCAAAACGAGATGAAGGAGGGTGGATGAGAGCGAAACGAGATGAAGGAGGGTGAAAGAGAGCGAAACGAGACGAAGGAGGCTGAAAGAGAGCGAAAGGAGTCGAAGGAGGGTGAAAGAGAGCGGAACGAGACGAAGGAGGGTGAAAGAGAGCGAAACGAGACAAAGGAGGGTGAAAGAGAGCGAAACGAGACGAAGGTCGGTGAAAGAGAGCGAAACGAGAATAAGGAGGATGAAAGAGAGCGAAACGAGACGAAGGAGGGTGAATGAGAGCGAAACGAGATGAAGGAGGGTCACAGAGAGCGAAACGAGACGAAGGAGGGTGAAAGAGAGTGAAACAAGATGAAGGAGGGTGAAAGAGAGCTAAACGAGACGGTGGAGGGTGAAAGAGAGCGAAACGAGACGAAGGAGGGTGAAAGAGAGCGAAACAAGATGAAGGAGGGCGAAAGAGAGCGAAACGAGAGGAAGGAGGGTGAAAGAGAGCAAAACGAGATGAAGGAGGGTGAAAGAGAGCGAAACGAGATGAAGGAGGGTGAAAGAGAGCTAAACGAGACGAAGGAGGCTGAAAGAGAGCGAAAGGAGTCGAAGGAGGGTGAAAGAGAGCGGAACGAGACGAAGGAGGGTGAAAGAGAGCGAAACGAGACGAAGGAGGGTGAAAGAGAGCGAAACGAGATGAAGGAGGGTGAAAGAGAGCTAAACGAGACGGTGGAGGGTAAAAAAGAGCGAAACGAGACGAAGGAGGGTGAAAGAGAGCGAAACAAGACGAAGAAGGGCGAAAGAGAGCGAAACGAGAGGAAGGAGGGTGAAAGAGAGCGAAACGAGAGGAAGGAGGGTGAAAGAGAGCGAAACGAGATGAAGGAGGGTGAAAGAGAGCGAAAGGAGATGAAGGAGGGTGTAAGAGAGCGAAACGAGATGAAGGAGGGTGAAAGAGAGCGAAAGGAGTCGAAGGAGGGTGAAAGAGAGCGGAACGAGACGAAGGAGGGTGAAAGAGAACGAAACGAGACGAAGGAGGGTGAAAGAGAATGAAACGAGACGAAGGAGGGTGAAAGAGGGCGAAACGAGACGAAGGAGGGTGAAAGAGAGCGAAACGAGACGAAGGAGTGTAAAACAGAGCGAAACGAGACGAAGGAGGGTGCAAGAGAGCTAAACCAGACGAAGGAGGGTCAAAGAGAGCGAAACAAGACGGTGGAGGCTGAAAGAGAGCGAAACGAGACGAAGGAGGGTGAAAGAGAGCGAAACGAGAGGATGGAGTGTGAAAGAGAGCGAAACGAGAGGAAGGAGGGTGAAAGAGAGCGAAATGAGAAGAAGTAGGGTGAAAGAGAGCGAAACGAGATGAAGGAGGGTGGAAGAGAGTGAAACGAGACGAAGGAGGGTGAAAGAGAGCGAAATGAGACGAAGGAGGGTGAAAGAGAGCGAAACGAGAAGAAGGAGGGTGAAAGAGAGCGAAACGAGAAGAAGGAGGGTGAAAGAGAGCGAAACGAGAGGAAGGAGGGTGAAAGAGGGCGAAACGAGACGAAGGCGCGTGGAACAGAGCGAAACAAGACGAAAGAAGGGTGAAAGAGAACAAAACGAGACGAAGGAGGGTGAAAGAGGGCGAAGCGAGACAAAGGAGCATGAAACAGAGCGAAACGAGACGAAGGAGGATGAAAGAGCTAAACGAGACGAAGGAGGGTCACAGAGAGCGAAACGAGAGGAAAGAGGGTAAGAGAGTGCGAAACGAGACGCTGGAGGGTGAAAGAGAGCGAAACGAGTCGAAGGAGGGATAAAGAGACTGCGAAACAAGACGATGGAGGGTGAAAGAGAGCGAAACGAGAGGAAGGAGGGTGAAAGAGAGCGAAACGAGACAAAGGATGGTGAAAGAGAGCGAAACGAGACGAAGGAGGGTGAAAGAGAGCGAAACGAGAAGAAGGAGGGTGAAAGAGAGCGAAACGAGTCGAAGAAAGGTGAAAGAGAGCGAAACGAGACGAAGGAGGGTGAAAGAGAGCGAAAGGAGATGAAGGAGGGTGAAAGAGAGCGAAATGAGACGAAGGAGAGTGAAAGAGAGCGAAAGGAGTCGAAGGAGGGTGAAACAGAGTGGAACGAGACGAAGGAGGGTGAAAGAGACCAAAACGAGATGAAGGAGGGTGAAAGAGAGCGAAACGAGACGAAGGAGGGTGAAAGAGAGCGAAACGAGAAGAAGGAGGGTGAAAGAGAGCGAAAAGAGACGAAGGAGGGTGAAAGAGAGCGAAACGAGAAGTAGGAGGATGAAAGAGAGCGAAATGAGACGAAGGAGGGTGAAAGAGAGCGAAACGAGATGAAGGAGGGTCAAAGAGAGCGAAACGAGACGAAGGAGGGTGAAAGAGAGCGAAACGCGATGAAGGAGGGTGAAAGAGAGCTAAACGAGATGAAGGAGGGTGAAAGAGAGCTAAACGAGACAAAGGAGAGTGAAAGAGAGCGAAAGGAGATGAAGGAGGGTGAAAGAGAGCGAAATGAGACGAAGGAGGGTGAAAGAGAACGAAAGGAGTCGAAGGAGGGTGAAAGAGAGTGGAACGAGACGAAGGAGGGTGAAAGAGAGCGAAACAAGACGATGGAGGGTGAAAGAGAGCGACACGAGCGGAAGGAGGGTGAAAGAGAGCGAAACGAGACAAAGCAGGGTGAAAGAGAGGGAAACAAGTCGAAGGAGGGTGAAAGAGAGCGAAACAAGACGAAGGAGGGTGAAAGAGAGCAAAACGAGACGAAGAAAGGTGATAGAGAGTGAAACGAGACGAAGGAGGGTGAAAGAGAGCGAAAGGAGATGAAGGAGGGTGAAAGTGAGCGAAAGGAGTCGAAGAAGGGTGAAACAGATTGGAACGAGACGAAGGAGGGTGAAGGAGACCGAAACGAGTCGAAGGAGGGTGAAAGATAGCGAAACGAGACGAAGGAGGGTGAAAGAGAGCGAAACGAGAAGAGGGAGGGTGAAAGAGAGCGAAACGAGATGAAGGAGGGTTAAAGAGAGCAAAACGAGACGAAGGAGGGTGAAAGAGAGCGAAACGAGATGAAGGAGGGTGAAAGAGAGCTAAACGAGATGAAGGAGGGTCACAGAGAGCGAAACGAGACGAAAGAGGGTAAAACAGAGCGAAACGAGACGGTGGAGGGTGAAAGAGAGCGAAACGAGACGAAGGAGGGTGAAAGAGAGCGAAACAAGACGAAGGAGGGCGAAAGAGAGCGAAACGAGAGGAAGGAGGGTGAAATAGAGCGAAACGAGATGAAGGAGGGTGAAAGAGAGCGAAACGAGATGAAGGAGGGTGAAAGAGAGTGAAACGAGACGAAGGAGGGTGAAGGAGAGCGAAAGGAGTCGAAGGAGGGTGAAAGAGAGCGGAACGAGACGAAGGAGGGTGAAAGAGAACGAAACGAGACGAACGAGGGTGAAAGAGAGTGAAACGAGACGAAGGAGGGTGAAAGAGGGCGAAACGAGACGAAGGCGGGTGGAACAGAGCGAAACAAGACGAAGGAGGGTGAAAGAGAGCGAAAAGAGACGAAGGAGGGTGAAAGAGAGCAAAACGAGATGAAGGAGTGTAAAACAGAGTGAAACTAGACGAAGGAGGGTGCAAGAGAGCTAAACGAGATGAAGGAGGGTCAAAGAGAGCGAAACAAGACGGTGGAGCGTGAAAGAGAGCGAAACGAGACGAAGGAGGGTGAAAGAGAGCGAAACGAGACGATGGAGGGTGAAAGAGAGCGAAACGAGAGGAAGGAGGGTGAAAGAGAGCGAAACGAGACGAAGGAGGGTGAAAGAGAGCGAAACGAGATGAAGGAGGGTGGAAGAGAGCGAAACGAGACGAAGGAGGGTGAAAGAGACAGAAACGAGACGAAGGAAGGTGAAAGAGAGCGAAACGAGACGAAGGAAGGTGAAACAGAGCGAAACGAGACAAAGGAGGGTGAAAGTGAGCTAAACGAGATGAAGGAGGGTGAAAGAGAGCGAAACGAGATGAAGGAGGGTGAAAGAGAGCGAAACGAGACGAAGGAGGGTGAAAGAGGGCGAAACGAGACGAAGGCGGGTGGAACAGAGCGAAACAAGACGAAAGAAGGGTGAAAGAGAGCAAAACGAGATGAAGGAGGGTGAAAGATAGCGAAAGGAGTCGAAGGAGGGTGAAAGAGAGCGGAACGAGACTAAGGAGGGTGAAAGAGAACGAAACGAGACGAAGGAGGGTGAAAGAGAATGAAACGAGACGAAGGAGGGTGAAAGAGGGCGAAACGAGACGAAGGAGGGTGAAAGAGAGCGAAACGAGACGAAGGAGTGTAAAACAGAGCGAAACGAGACGAAGGAGGGTGCAAGAGAGCTAAACCAGACGAAGGAGGGTCAAAGAGAGCGAAACAAGACGGTGGAGGCTGAAAGAGAGCGAAACGAGACGAAGGAGGGTGAAAGAGAGCGAAACGAGAGGATGGAGTGTGAAAGAGAGCGAAACGAGAGGAAGGAGGGTGAAAGAGAGCGAAATGAGAAGAAGTAGGGTGAAAGAGAGCGAAACGAGATGAAGGAGGGTGGAAGAGAGTGAAACGAGACGAAGGAGGGTGAAAGAGAGCGAAATGAGACGAAGGAGGGTGAAAGAGAGCGAAACGAGAAGAAGGAGGGTGAAAGAGAGCGAAACGAGAAGAAGGAGGGTGAAAGAGAGCGAAACGAGACGAAGGCGCGTGGAACAGAGCGAAACAAGACGAAAGAAGGGTGAAAGAGAGCAAAACGAGACGAAGGAGGGTGAAAGAGGGCGAAGCGAGACAAAGGAGCATGAAACAGAGCGAAACGAGACGAAGGAGGATGAAAGAGCTAAACGAGACGAAGGAGGGTCACAGAGAGCGAAACGAGAGGAAAGAGGGTAAGAGAGTGCGAAACGAGATGGTGGAGGGTGAAAGAGAGCGAAACGAGTCGAAGGAGGGATAAAGAGACTGCGAAACAAGACGATGGAGGGTGAAAGAGAGCGAAACGAGAGGAAGGAGGGTGAAAGAGAGCGAAACGAGACAAAGGATGGTGAAAGAGAGCGAAACGAGACGAAGGAGGGTGAAAGAGAGCGAAACGAGAAGAAGGAGGGTGAAAGAGAGCGAAACGAGACGAAGAAAGGTGAAAGAGAGCGAAACGAGACGAAGGAGGGTGAAAGAGAGCAAAAGGAGATGAAGGAGGGTGAAAGAGAGCGAAATGAGACGAAGGAGAGTGAAAGAGAGCGAAAGGAGTCGAAGGAGGGTGAAACAGAATGGAACGAGACGAAGGAGGGTGAAAGAAACCAAAACGAGATGAAGGAGGGTGAAAGAGAGCGAAACGAGACGAAGGAGGGTGAAAGAGAGCGAAACGAGAAGAAGGAGGGTGAAAGAGAGCGAAACGAGACGAAGGAGGGTGAAAGAGAGCGAAACGAGAAGTAGGAGGATGAAAGAGAGCGAAATGAGACGAAGGAGGGTGAAAGAGAGCGAAACGAGATGAAGTAGGGTCAAAGAGAGCGAAACGAGACGAAGGAGGGTGAAAGAGAGCGAAACGCGATGAAGGAGGGTGAAAGAGAGCTAAACGAGATGAAGGAGGGTGAAAGAGAGCTAAACGAGACAAAGGAGGGTGAAAGAGAGCGAAAGGAGATGAAGGAGGGTGAAAGAGAACGAAAGGAGTCGAAGGAGGGTGAAAGAGAGTGGAACGAGACGAAGGAGGGTGAAAGAGAGCGAAACAAGACGATGGAGGGTGAAAGAGAGCGAAACGAGCGGAAGGAGGGTGAAAGAGAGCGAAACGAGACAAAGCAGGGTGAAAGAGAGGGAAACAAGACGAAGGAGGGTGAAAGAGAGCGAAACAAGACGAAGGAGGGTGAAAGAGAGCAAAACGAGACGAAGAAAGGTGATAGAGAGTGAAACGAGACGAAGGAGGGTGAAAGAGAGCGAAAGGAGATGAAGGAGGGTGAAAGTGAGTGAAAGGAGTCGAGGAAGGGTGAAAGAGAGTGGAACGAGACGAAGGAGGGTGAAGGAGACCGAAACGAGTCGAAGGAGGGTGAAAGATAGCGAAACGAGACGAAGGAGGGTGAAAGAGAGCGAAACGAGAAGAGGGAGGGTGAAAGAGAGCGAAACGAGATGAAGGAGGGTTAAAGAGAGCAAAACGAGACGAAGGAGGGTGAAAGAGAGCGAAACGAGATGAAGGAGGGTGAAAGAGAGCTAAACGAGATGAAGGAGGGTCACAGAGAGCGAAACGAGACGAAAGAGGGTAAAACAGAGCGAAACGAGACGGTGGAGGGTGAAAGAGAGCGAAACGAGACGAAGGAGGGTCAAAGAGAGCGAAACAAGACGAAGGAGGGCGAAAGAGAGCGAAACGAGAGGAAGGAGGGTGAAATAGAGCGAAACGAGATGAAGGAGGGTGAAAGAGAGCGAAACGAGATGAAGGAGGGTGAAAGAGAGTGAAACGAGACGAAGGAGTGTGAAGGAGAGCGAAAGGAGTCGAAGGAGGGTGAAAGAGAGCGGAACGAGACGAAGGAGGGTGAAAGAGAACGAAACGAGACGAAGGAGGGTGAAAGAGAGTGAAACGAGACGAAGGAGGGTGAAAGAGGGCGAAACGAGACGAAGGCGGGTGGAACAGAGCGAAACAAGACGAAGGAGGGTGAAAGAGAGCGAAAAGAGACGAAGGAGGGTGAAAGAGAGCAAAACGAGATGAAGGAGTGTAAAACAGAGCGAAACTAGACGAAGGAGGGTGCAAGAGAGCTAAACGAGACGAAGGAGGGTCAAAGAGAGCGAAACAAGACGGTGGAGCGTGAAAGAGAGCGAAACGAGACGAAGGAGGGTGAAAGAGAGCGAAACGAGACGATGGAGGGTGAAAGAGAGCGAAACGAGAGGAAGGAGGGTGAAAGAGAGCGAAACGAGACAAAGGAGGGTGAAAGAGAGCGAAACGAGATGAAGGAGGGTGGAAGAGAGCGGAACGAGACGAAGGAGGGTGAAAGAGACAGATACGAGACGAAGGAAGGTGAAAGAGAGCGAAACGAGACGAAGGAAGGTGAAACAGAGCGAAACGAGACAAAGGAGGGTGAAAGGGAGCTAAACGAGATGAAGGAGGGTGAAAGAGAGCGAAACGAGATGAAGGAGGGTGAAAGAGAGCGAAACGAGACGAAGGAGGGTGAAAGAGGGCGAAACGAGACGAAGGCGGGTGGAACAGAGCGAAACAAGACGAAAGAAGGGTGAAAGAGAGCAAAACGAGAGGAAGGAGGGTGAAAGAGAGCGAAACGAGATGAAGGAGGGTGAAAGAGAGTGAAAGGAGATGAAGGAGGGTGAAAGAGAGCGAAATGCGACGAAGGAGGGTGAAAGAGAGCGAAACGAGACGATGGAGGGTGAAAGAGAGCGAAACGAGAGGAAGGAGGGTGAAAGAGAGCGAAACGAGACGAAGGAGGGTGAAAGAGAGCGAAACGAGATGAAGGAGGGTGGAAGAGAGTGGAACGAGACGAAGGAGGGTGAAAGAGACAGAAACGAGACGAAGGAAGGTGAAAGAGAGCGAAACGAGACGAAGGAAGGTGAAACAGAGCGAAACGAGACAAAGGAGGGTGAAAGGGAGCTAAACGAGATGAAGGAGGGTGAAAGAGAGCGAAACGAGATGAAGGAGGGTGAAAGAGAGCGAAACGAGACGAAGGAGGGTGAAAGAGACAGAAACGAGACGAAGGAAGGTGAAAGAGAGCGAAACGAGACGAAGGAAGGTGAAACAGAGCGAAACGAGACAAAGGAGGGTGAAAGGGAGCTAAACGAGATGAAGGAGGGTGAAAGAGAGCGAAACGAGATGAAGGAGGGTGAAAGAGAGCGAAACGAGACGAAGGAGGGTGAAAGAGGGCGAAACGAGACGAAGGCGGGTGGAACAGAGCGAAACAAGACGAAAGAAGGGTGAAAGAGAGCAAAACGAGAGGAAGGAGGGTGAAAGAGAGCGAAACGAGATGAAGGAGGGTGAAAGAGAGTGAAAGGAGATGAAGGAGGGTGAAAGAGAGCGAAATGCGACGAAGGAGGGTGAAAGAGAGCGAAAGGAGTTGAAGGAGGGTGAAAGAGAGTGGAACGAGATGAAGGAGGGTGAAAGAGACCGAAACGAGATGAAGGAGGGTGAAAGAGAGCGAAACGAGAAGAAGGAGGGTGAAAGAGAGCGAAACGAGATGAAGGAGGGTCAAAGAGAGCGAATCGAGACGAAGGAGGGTGAAAGAGAGCGAAACGAGATGAAGGGGGGTGAAAGAGAGCTAAACGAGATGAAGGAGGGTGAACGAGAGCGAAAGGAGTCGAAGGAGGGTGAAAGAGAGTGGTACGAGACGAAGGAGGGTGAAAGAGACTGAAACGAGACGAAGGAGGGTGAAAGAGAGCGAAACGAGACGAAGGAGGGTGAAAGAGAGCGAAACGAGAAGAAGGAGGGTGAAGGAGAGCGAAACGAGACGAAGGAGGGTGAAAGAGAGCGAAACGAGATGAAGGAGGGTCAAAGAGAGAGAAACGAGACGGCGGAGGGTGAAAGAGAGCGAAACAAAATGGTGGAGGTTGAAAGAGAGCGAAACGAGACGAAGTAGGGTGAAAGAGAGTGAAACAAGACGATGGAGGGTGAAAGAGAGCGAAACGAGAGGGAGGGTGAAAGAGCGCGAAACGAGACAAAGGAGGGTGAAAGAGAGCGAAACGAGACGAAGGAGGGTAAAAGAGAGCGAAACGAGACGAGGGAGGGTGAAAGAGAGCGAAACGAGACGAAGAAAGGTGAAAGAGAGCGAAACGAGACGAAGGAGGGTGAAAGAGAGTGAAAGGAGATGAAGGAGGGTGAAAGAGAGTAAAAGGAGTCGAAGGAGGGTGAAAGAGAGTGGAACGAGACGAAGGAGGGTGAAGGAGACCGAAACGAGACGAAGGAGGGTGAAAGAGAGCGAAACGAGACGAAGGTGGGTGAAAGAGAGCGAAACGAGTATAAGGAGGATGAAAGAGAGCGAAACGAGAAGAAGGAGGGTGAATGAGAGCGAAACGAGATGAAGGAGGGTCACAGAGAGCGAAACGAGACGAAGGAGGGTGAAAGAGAGCGAAACAAGATGAAGGAGGGTGAAAGAGAGCTAAACGAGACGGTGGAGGGTGAAAGAGAGCGAAACGAGACGAAGGACGGTGAAAGAGAGCGAAACAAGATGAAGGAGGGCGAAAGAGAGCGAAACGAGAGGACTGAGGGTGAAAGAGAGCAAAACGAAATGAAGGAGGGTGAAAGAGAGCGGAACGAGACGAAGGAGGGTGAAAGAGAGCGAAACGAGATGAAGGAGGGTGAAAGAGAGCGAAACGAGATGAAGGAGGGTGAAAGAGAGCTAAACGAGATGGTGGAGGGTGAAAAAGAGCGAAACGAGACGAAGGAGGGTGAAAGAGAGCGAAACAAGACGAAGGAGGGCGAAAGAGAGCCAAACGAGAGGAAGGAGGGTGAAAGAGAGCGAAACGAGAGGAAGGAGGGTGGAAGAGAGCGAAACGAGATGAAGGAGGGTCACAGAGAGCGAAAGGAGATGAAGGAGGGTGTAAGAGAGCGAAACGAGACGAAGGAGGGTGAAAGAGAGCGAAAGGAGTCGAAGGAGGGTGAAAGAGAGTGGACCGAGACGAAGGAGGGTGAAAGAGAACGAAACGAGACGAAGGAGGGTGAAAGAGAGTGAAACGAGACGAAGGAGGGTGAAAGAGGGCGAAACGAGACGAATTGGGTGAAAGAGAGCGAAACGAGACGAAGGAGTGTAAAACAGAGCGAAACGAGACGAAGGAGGGTGCAAGAGAGCTAAACCAGACGAAGGAGGGTCAAAGAGAGCGAAACAAGACGGTGGAGGCTGAAAGAGAGCGGAACGAGACGGAGGAGGGTGAAAGAGAGCGAAACGAGATGATGGAGTGTGAAAGAGAGCGAAACGAGAGGAAGGAGGGTGAAAGAGAGCGAAACGAGACGAAGGAGGGTGAAAGAGAGCGAAACGAGATGAAGGAGGGTCGAAGAGAGCGAAACGAGACGAAGGAGGGTGAAAGAGAGAGAAACGAGACGAAGGAAGGTGAAAGAGAGCGAAACGAGATGAAGGAGGGTGAAAGAGACTGAAACGAGAAGAAAGAGGGTGAAAGAGAGCGAAACGAGATGAAGGAGGGTGAAAGAGAGCGAAACGAGATGAAGGAGGGTCAAAGAGAGCGAATCGAGACGAAGGAGGGTGAAAGAGAGCGAAACGAGATGAAGGAGGGTGAAGGAGAGCTAAAGGAGATGATGGAGGGTGAAAGAGAGCGAAAGGAGTCGAAGGAGGGTGAAAGAGAGTGGACCGAGACGAAGGAGGGTGAAAGAGACCGAAACGAGTCGAAGGAGGGTGAAAGAGAGCGAAACGAGACGAAGGAGGGTGAAAGTGAGCGAAACGAGAAGAAGGAGGGTGAAAGAGAGCGAAACGAGACGAAGGAGGGTGAAAGAGAGCGAAACGAGATGAAGGAGGGTCAAAGAGAGAGAAACAAGACGGTGGAGGGTGAAAGAGAGCGAAACAAAACGGTGGAGGGTGAAAGAGAGCGAAACGAGACGAAGGAGGGTGAAAGAGAGTGAAACAAGACGATGGAGGGTGAAAGAGAGTGAAGCGAGAGGAAGGAGGGTGAAAGAGCGCGAAACGAGACAAAGGAGGGTGAAAGAGAGCGAAACGAGACGAAGGAGGGTAAAAGAGAGCAAAACTAGACGAGGGAGGGTGAAAGAGAGCGAAACGAGACGAAGAAAGGTGAAAGAGAGCGAAACAAGACGAAGAAGGGTGAAAGAGAGCGAAAGGAGATGAAGGAGGGTGAAAGAGAGCGAAAGGAGTCGAAGGAGGGTGAAAGAGAGTGGAACGAGACGAATGAGGGTGAAGGAGACCGAAACGAGACGAAGGAGGGTGAAAGAGAGCGAAACGAGACGAAGGTGGGTGAAAGAGAGTGAAACGAGAATAAGGAGGATGAAAGAGAGCGAAACGAGACGAAGGAGGGTGAATGAGAGCGAAACGAGATGAAGGAGGGTCACAGAGAGCGAATCGAGACGAATGAGGGTGAAAGAGAGCGAAACAAGATGACGGAGGGTGAAAGAGAGCTAAACGAGACGGTGGAGGGTGAAAGAGAGCGAAACGAGACGAAGGAGGGTGAAAGAGAGCGAAAAAAGATGAAGGAGGGCGAAAGAGAGCGAAACGAGAGGAAGGAGGGTGAAAGAGAGCAAAACGAGATGAAGGAGGGTGGAAGAGAGCGAAACGAGATGAAGGAGGGTGAAAGAGAGCGAAACGAGACGAAGGAGGCTGAAAGAGAGCGAAAGGAGTCGAAGGAGGGTGAAAGAGAGCGGAACGAGACGAAGGAGGGTGAAAGAGAGCGAAACGAGACGAAGGAGGGTGAAAGAGAGCGAAACGAGACGAAGGTGGGTGAAAGAGAGCGAAACGAGAATAAGGAGGATGAAAGAGAGCGAAACGAGACGAAGGAGGGTGAATGAGAGCGAAACGAGATGAAGGAGGGTCACAGAGAGCGAAACGAGACGAAGGAGGGTGAAAGAGAGTGAAACAAGATGAAGGAGGGTGAAAGAGAGCTAAACGAGACGGTGGAGGGTGAAAGAGAGCGAAACGAGACGAAGGAGGGTGAAAGAGAGCGAAACAAGATGAAGGAGGGCGAAAGAGAGCGAAACGAGAGGAAGGAGGGTGAAAGAGAGCAAAACGAGATGAAGGAGGGTGAAAGAGAGCGAAACGAGATGAAGGAGGGTGAAAGAGAGCGAAACGAGACGAAGGAGGCTGAAAGAGAGCGAAAGGAGTCGAAGGAGGGTGAAAGAGAGCGGAACGAGACGAAGGAGGGTGAAAGAGAGCGAAACGAGACGAAGGAGGGTGAAAGAGAGCGAAACGAGATGAAGGAGGGTGAAAGAGAGCTAAACGAGACGGTGGAGGGTAAAAAAGAGCGAAACGAGACGAAGGAGGGTGAAAGAGAGCGAAACAAGACGAAGGAGGGCGAAAGAGAGCGAAACGAGAGGAAGGAGGGTGAAAGAGAGCGAAACGAGAGGAAGGAGGGTGAAAGAGAGCGAAACGAGATGAAGGAGGGTGAAAGAGAGCGAAAGGAGATGAAGGAGGGTGTAAGAGAGCGAAACGAGATGAAGGAGGGTGAAAGAGAGCGAAAGGAGTCGAAGGAGGGTGAAAGAGAGCGGAACGAGACGAAGGAGGGTGAAAGAGAACGAAACGAGACGAAGGAGGGTGAAAGAGAATGAAACGAGACGAAGGAGGGTGAAAGAGGGCGAGACGAGGCGAAGGAGGGTGAAAGAGAGCGAAACGAGACGAAGGAGTGTAAAACAGAGCGAAACGAGACGAAGGAGGGTGCAAGAGAGCTAAACCAGACGAAGGAGGGTCAAAGAGAGCGAAACAAGACGGTGGAGGCTGAAAGAGAGCGAAACGAGACGAAGGAGGGTGAAAGAGAGCGAAACGAGAGGATGGAGTGTGAAAGAGAGCGAAACGAGAGGAAGGAGGGTGAAAGAGAGCGAAACGAGAAGAAGTAGGGTGAAAGAGAGCGAAACGAGATGAAGGAGGGTGGAAGAGAGTGAAACGAGATGAAGGAGGGTGAAAGAGAGAGAAACGAGACGAAGGAGGGTGAAAGAGAGCGAAAGGAGATGAAGGAGGGTGTAAGAGAGCGAAACGAGACGAAGGAGGGTGAAAGAGAGCGAAAGGAGTCGAAGGAGGGTGAAAGAGAGCGAAACGAGATGATGGAGTGTGAAAGAGAGCGAAACGAGAGGAAGGAGGGTGAAAGAGAGCGAAACGAGAAGAAGGAGGGTGAAAGAGAGCGAAACGAGATGAAGGAGGGTGAAAGATAGCTAAACGAGAATAAGGAGGATGAAAGAGAGCGAAACGAGACGAAGGAGGGTGAATGAGAGCGAAACGAGATGAAGGAGGGTCACAGAGAGCGAAACGAGACGAAGGAGGGTGAAAGAGAGTGAAACAAGATGAAGGAGGGTGAAAGAGAGCTAAACGAGACGGTGGAGGGTGAAAGAGAGCGAAACGAGGCGAAGGAGGGTGAAAGAGAGCGAAACAAGATGAAGGAGGGCGAAAGAGAGCGAAACGAGAGGAAGGAGGGTGAAAGAGAGCAAAACGAGATGAAAGAGGGTGAAAGAGAGCGAAACGAGATGAAGGAGGGTGAAAGAGAGCGAAACGAGACGAAGGAGGCTGAAAGAGAGCGAAAGGAGTCGAAGGAGGGTGAAAGAGAGCGGAACGAGACGAAGGAGGGTGAAAGAGAGCGAAACGAGACGAAGGAGGGTGAAAGAGAGCGAAACGAGATGAAGGAGGGTGAAAGAGAGCTAAACGAGACGGTGGAGGGTAAAAAAGAGCGAAACGAGACGAAGGAGTGTGAAAGAGAGCGAAACAAGACGAAGGAGGGCGAAAGAGAGCGAAACGAGAGGAAGGAGGGTGAAAGAGAGCGAAACGAGAGGAAGGAGGGTGAAAGAGAGCGAAACGAGATGAAGGAGGGTGAAAGAGTGCGAAAGGAGATGAAGGAGGGTGTAAGAGAGCGAAACGAGATGAAGGAGGGTGAAAGAGAGCGAAAGGAGTCGAAGGAGGGTGAAAGAGAGCGGAACGAGACGAAGGAGGGTGAAAGAGAACGAAACGAGACGAAGGAGGGTGAAAGAGAATGAAACGAGACGAAGGAGGGTGATAGAGGGCGAAACGAGGCGAAGGAGGGTGAAAGAGAGCGAAACGAGACGAAGGAGTGTAAAACAGAGCGAAACGAGACGAAGGAGGGTGCAAGAGAGCTAAACCAGACGAAGGAGGGTCAAAGAGAGCGAAACAAGACGGTGGAGGCTGAAAGAGAGCGAAACGAGACGATGGAGGGTGAAAGAGAGCGAAACGAGAGGATGGAGTGTGGAAGAGAGCGAAACGAGAGGAAGGAGGGTGAAAGAGAGCGAAACGAGAAGAAGTAGGGTGAAAGAGAGCGAAACAAGATGAAGGAGGGTGGAAGAGAGTGAAACGAGATGAAGGAGGGTGAAAGAGAGAGAAACGAGACGAAGGAGGGTGAAAGAGAGCGAAAGGAGATGAAGGAGGGTGTAAGAGAGCGAAACAAGACGAAAGAGGGTGAAAGAGAGCGAAAGGAGTCGAAGGAGGGTGAAAGAGAGCGAAACGAGATGATGGAGTGTGAAAGAGAGCGAAACGAGACGAAGGAGGGTGAAAGAGAGCGAAACGAGATGAAGGAGGGTGAAAGAGAGCTAAACGAGACGGTGGAGGGTAAAAAAGAGCGAAACGAGACGAAGGAGGGTGAAAGAGAGCGAAACAAGACGAAGGAGGGCGAAAGAGAGCGAAACGAGAGGAAGGAGGGTGAAAGAGAGCGAAACGAGAGGAAGGAGGGTGAAAGAGAGCGAAACGAGATGAAGGAGGGTGAAAGAGAGCGAAAGGAGATGAAGGAGGGTGTAAGAGAGCGAAACGAGATGAAGGAGGGTGAAAGAGAGCGAAAGGAGTCGAAGGAGGGTGAAAGAGAGCGGAACGAGACGAAGGAGGGTGAAAGAGAACGAAACGAGACGAAGGAGGGTGAAAGAGAATGAAACGAGACGAAAGAGGGTGAAAGAGGGCGAAACGAGGCGAAGGAGGGTGAAAGAGAGCGAAACGAGACGAAGGAGTGTAAAACAGAGCGAAACGAGACGAAGGAGGGTGCAAGAGAGCTAAACCAGACGAAGGAGGGTCAAAGAGAGCGAAACAAGACGGTGGAGGCTGAAAGAGAGCGAAACGAGACGAAGGAGGGTGAAAGAGAGCGAAACGAGAGGATGGAGTGTGAAAGAGAGCGAAACGAGAGGAAGGAGGGTGAAAGAGAGCGAAACGAGAAGAAGTAGGGTGAAAGAGAGCGAAACGAGATGAAGGAGGGTGAAAGAGAGTGAAACGAGATGAAGGAGGGTGAAAGAGAGAGAAACGAGACGAAGGAGGGTGAAAGAGTGCGAAAGGAGATGAAGGAGGGTGTAAGAGAGCGAAACGAGACGAAGGAGGGTGAAAGAGAGCGAAAGGAGTCGAAGGAGGGTGAAAGAGAGCGAAACGAGATGATGGAGTGTGAAAGAGAGCGAAACGAGAGGAAGGAGGGTGAAAGAGAGCGAAACGAGAAGAAGGAGGGTGAAAGAGAGCGAAACGAGATGAAGGAGGGTGAAAGATAGCTAAACGAGAATAAGGAGGATGAAAGAGAGCGAAACGAGACGAAGGAGGGTGAATGAGAGCGAAACGAGATGAAGGAGGGTCACAGAGAGCGAAACGAGACGAAGGAGGGTGAAAGAGAGTGAAACAAGATGAAGGAGGGTGAAAGAGAGCTAAACGAGACGGTGGAGGGTGAAAGAGAGCGAAACGAGACGAAGGAGGGTGAAAGAGAGCGAAACAAGATGAAGGAGGGCGAAAGAGAGCGAAACGAGAGGAAGGAGGGTGAAAGAGAGCAAAACGAGATGAAAGAGGGTGAAAGAGAGCGAAACGAGATGAAGGAGGGTGAAAGAGAGCGAAACGAGACGAAGGAGGCTGAAAGAGAGCGAAAGGAGTCGAAGGAGGGTGAAAGAGAGCGGAACGAGACGAAGGAGGGTGAAAGAGAGCGAAACGAGACGAAGGAGGGTGAAAGAGAGCGAAACGAGATGAAGGAGGGTGAAAGAGAGCTAAACGAGACGGTGGAGGGTAAAAAAGAGCGAAACGAGACGAAGGAGGGTGAAAGAGAGCGAAACAAGACGAAGGAGGGCGAAAGAGAGCGAAACGAGAGGAAGGAGGGTGAAAGAGAGCGAAACGAGTGGAAGGAGGGTGAAAGAGAGCGAAACGAGATGAAGGAGGGTGAAAGAGAGCGAAAGGAGATGAAGGAGGGTGTAAGAGAGCGAAACGAGATGAAGGAGGGTGAAAGAGAGCGAAAGGAGTCGAAGGAGGGTGAAAGAGAGCGGAACGAGACGAAGGAGGGTGAAAGAGAACGAAACGAGACGAAGGAGGGTGAAAGAGAATGAAACGAGACGAAGGAGGGTGAAAGAGGGTGAAACGAGGCGAAGGAGGGTGAAAGAGAGCGAAACGAGACGAAGGAGTGTAAAACAGAGCGAAACGAGACGAAGGAGGGTGCAAGAGAGCTAAACCAGACGAAGGAGGGTCAAAGAGAGCGAAACAAGACAGTGGAGGCTGAAAGAGAGCGAAACGAGACGAAGGAGTGTAAAACAGAGCGAAACGAGACGAAGGAGGGTGCAAGAGAGCTAAACCAGACGAAGGAGGGTCAAAGAGAGCGAAACAAGACAGTGGAGGCTGAAAGAGAGCGAAACGAGACGAAGGAGGGTGAAAGAGAGCGAAACGAGAGGATGGAGTGTGAAAGAGAGCGAAAGGAGATGAAGGAGGGTGTAAGAGAGCGAAACGAGACGAAGGAGGGTGAAAGAGAGCGAAAGGAGTCGAAGGAGGGTGAAAGAGAGCGAAACGAGATGATGGAGTGTGAAAGAGAGCGAAACGAGAGGAAGGAGGGTGAAAGAGAGCGAAACGAGAAGAAGGAGGGTGAAAGAGAGCGAAACGAGATGAAGGAGGGTGAAAGATAGCTAAACGAGATGAAGGAGGGCGAAAGAGAGCGAAACGAGATGAAGGAGGGTGAAAGAGAGCGAAACGAGATGAGGGAGGGTGAAAGAGAGCGAAACGAGACGAAGAAAGGTGAAAGAGAGCGAAACGAGACGAAGGAGGGTGAAAGAGAGCGAAAGGAGATGAAGGAGGGTGAAAGAGAGTGAAAGGAGTCGAAGGACGGTGAATGAGAGTGGAACGAGACGAAGGAGGGTGAAGGAGACCGAAATGAGATGAAGGAGGGTGAAAGAGAGCGAAACGAGACGAAGGTGGGTGAACGAGAGCGAAACGAGAATAAGGAGGATGAAAGAGAGCGAAAGGAGTCGAAGGAGGGTGAAAGAGAGCGGAACGAGACGAAGGAGGGTGAAAGAGAGCGAAACGAGATGAAGGAGGGTGAAAGAGAGCGAAACGAGATGAAGGAGGGTGAAAGAGAGCTAACCGAGACGGTGGAGGGTGAAAAAGAGCGAAACGAGAGGAAGGAGGGTGAAAGAGAGCGAAACGAGAGGAAGGAGGGTGAAAGAGAGCGAAAGGAGATGAAGGAGGGTGAAAGAGAGCGAAAGGAGATGAAGGAGGGTGTAAGAGAGCGAAACGAGACGAAGGAGGGTGAAAGAGAGCGAAAGGAGTCGAAGGAGGGTGAAAGAGAGCGGAACGAGACGAAGGAGGGTGAAAGAGAACGAAACGAGACGGTGGAGGGTAAAAAAGAGCGAAACGAGACGAAGGAGGGTGAAAGAGAGCGAAACAAGACGAAGGAGGGCGAAAGAGAGCGAAACGAGAGGAAGGAGGGTGAAAGAGAGCGAAACGAGAGGAAGGAGGGTGAAAGAGAGCGAAACGAGATGAAGGAGGGTGAAAGAGATCGAAAGGAGATGAAGGAGGGTGTAAGAGAGCGAAACGAGATGAAGGAGGGTGAAAGAGAGCGAAAGGAGTCGAAGGAGGGTGAAAGAGAGCGGAACGAGACGAAGGAGGGTGAAAGAGAACGAAACGAGACGAAGGAGGGTGAAAGAGAATGAAACGAGACGAAGGAGGGTGAAAGAGGGCGAAACGAGGCGAAGGAGGGTGAAAGAGAGCGAAACGAGACGAAGGAGTGTAAAACAGAGCGAAACGAGACGAAGGAGGGTGCAAGAGAGCTAAACCAGACGAAGGAGGGTCAAAGAGAGCGAAACAAGACGGTGGAGGCTGAAAGAGAGCGAAACGAGACGAAGGAGGGTGAAAGAGAGCGAAACGAGAGGATGGAGTGTGAAAGAGAGCGAAACGAGAGGAAGGAGGGTGAAAGAGAGCGAAACGAGAAGACGTAGGGTGAAAGAGAGCGAAACGAGATGAAGGAGGGTGGAAGAGAGTGAAACGAGATGAAGGAGGGTGAAAGAGAGAGAAACGAGACGAAGGAGGGTGAAAGAGAGCGAAAGGAGATGAAGGAGGGTGTAAGAGAGCGAAACGAGACGAAGGAGGGTGAAAGAGAGCGAAAGGAGTCGAAGGAGGGTGAAAGAGAGCGAAACGAGATGATGGAGTGTGAAAGAGAGCGAAACGAGAGGAAGGAGGGTGAAAGAGAGCGAAACGAGAAGAAGGAGGGTGAAAGAGAGCGAAACGAGATGAAGGAGGGTGAAAGATAGCTAAACGAGATGAAGGAGGGCGAAAGAGAGCGAAACGAGATGAAGGAGGGTGAAAGAGAGCGAAACGAGATGAGGGAGGGTGAAAGAGAGCGAAACGAGACGAAGAAAGGTGAAAGAGAGCGAAACGAGACGAAGGAGGGTGAAAGAGAGCGAAAGGAGATGAAGGAGGGTGAAAGAGAGTGAAAGGAGTCGAAGGACGGTGAATGAGAGTGGAACGAGACGAAGGAGGGTGAAGGAGACCGAAATGAGACGAAGGAGGGTGAAAGAGAGCGAAACGAGACGAAGGTGGGTGAACGAGAGCGAAACGAGAATAAGGAGGATGAAAGAGAGCGAAAGGAGTCGAAGGAGGGTGAAAGAGAGCGGAACGAGACGAAGGAGGGTGAAAGAGAGCGAAACGAGATGAAGGAGGGTGAAAGAGAGCGAAACGAGATGAAGGAGGGTGAAAGAGAGCTAACCGAGACGGTGGAGGGTGAAAAAGAGCGAAACGAGAGGAAGGAGGGTGAAAGAGAGCGAAACGAGAGGAAGGAGGGTGAAAGAGAGCGAAACGAGATGAAGGAGGGTGAAAGAGAGCGAAAGGAGATGAAGGAGGGGGTAAGAGAGCGAAACGAGACGAAGGAGGGTGAAAGAGAGCGAAAGGAGTCGAAGGAGGGTGAAAGAGAGCGGAACGAGATGAAGGAGGGTGAAAGAGAACGAAACGAGATGAAGGAGGGTGAAAGAGAGTGAAACGAGACGAAGGAGGGTGAAAGAGGGCGAAACGAGACGAAGGAGGGTGAAAGAGAGCGAAACGAGACGAAGGAGGGTGAAAGTGAGCAAAACGAGACGAAGGAGTGTAAAACAGAGCGAAACGAGACGAAGGAGTGTGCAAGAGAGCTAAACCAGACGAAGGACGGTCAAAGAGAGCGAAACAAGACGGTAGAGGCTGAAAGAGAGCGAAACGAGACGAAGGAGGGTGAAAGAGAGTGAAACGAGATGATGGAGTGTGAAAGAGAGCGAAACGAGAGGAAGGAGGGTGAAAGAGAGCGAAACGAGAAGAAGTAGGGTGAAAGAGAGCGAAACGAGATGAAGGAGGGCGGAAGAGAGTGAAACGAGACGAAGGAGAGTGAAAGAGAGAGAAACGAGACGAAGGAGGGTGAAAGAGAGCGAAAGGAGATGAAGGAGGGTGTAAGAGAGCGAAACGAGACGAAGGAGGGTGAAAGAGAGCGGAACGAGACGAAGGAGGGTGAAAGAGAACGAAACGAGACGAAGGAGGCTGAAAGAGAGTGAAACGAGACGAAGGAGGGTGAAAGAGGGCGAAACGAGACGAAGGCGGGTGGAACAGAGCGAAACAAGACGAAGGAGGGTGAAAGAGAGCGAAACGAGACGAAGGAGGGTGAAAGAGAGCTAAACGAGATGGTGGAGGGTGAAAAAGAGCGAAACGAGATGAAGGAGGGTGAAAGAGAGCGAAACAAGACGAAGGAGGGCGAAAGAGAGCGAAACGAGAGGAAGGAGGGTGAAAGAGAGCGAAACGAGAGGAAGGAGGGTGAAAGAGAGCGAAACGAGATGAAGGAGGGTGAAAGAGAGCGAAAGGAGATGAAGGAGGGTGTAAGAGAGCGAAACGAGACGAAGGAGGGTGAAAGAGAGCGAAAGGAGTCGAAGGAGGGTGAAAGAGAGTGGACCGAGACGAAGGAGGGTGAAAGAGAACGAAACGAGACGAAGGAGGGTGAAAGAGAGTGAAACGAGACGAAGGAGGGTGAAAGTTGGCGAAACGAGACGAATTGGGTGAAAGAGAGCGAAACGAGACGAAGGAGTGTAAAACAGAGCGAAACGAGACGAAGGAGGGTGCAAGAGAGCTAAACCAGACGAAGGAGGGTCAAAGAGAGCGAAACAAGGCGGTGGAGGCTGAAAGAGAGCGAAACGAGACGAAGGAGGGTGAAAGAGAGCGAAACGAGAGGAAGGAGGGTGAAAGAGAGCGAAACGAGACGAAGGAGGGTGAAAGAGAGCGAAACGAGATGAAGGAGGGTCGAAGAGAGCGAAACCAGACGAAGGAGGGTGAAAGAGAGAGAAACGAGACAAAGGAAGGTGAAAGAGAGCGAAACGAGACGAAGGAGGGTGAAAGAGAGCGATACGAGATGAAGGAGGGTGAAGGAGAGCTAAACGAGATGATGGAGGGTGAAAGAGAGCGAAAGGAGTCGAAGGAGGGTGAAAGAGAGTGGACCGAGACGAAGGAGGGTGAAAGAGACCGAAACGAGACTAAGGAGGGTGAAAGAGAGCGAAACGAGACGAAGGAGGGTGAAAGTGAGCGAAACGAGAAGAAGGAGGGTGAAAGAGAGCGAAACGAGACGAAGGAGGGTGAAAGAGAGCGAAACGAGATGAAGGAGGGTCAAAGAGAGAGAAACAAGAATGGTGGAGGGTGAAAAGAGCGAAACAAAACGGTGGAGGGTGAAAGAGAGCGAAACGAGACGAAGGAGGGTGAAAGAGAGTGAAACAAGACGATGGAGGGTGAAAGAGAGCGAAACGAGAGGAAGGAGGGTGAAAGAGCGCAAAACGAGACAAAGGAGGGTGAAAGAGAGCGAAACGAGACGAAGGAGGGTAAAAGAGAGCGAAACTAGACGAGGGAGGGTGAAAGAGAGCGAAACGAGACGAAGAAAGGTGAAAGAGAGCGAAACGAGACGAAGGAGGGTGAAAGAGAGCGAAAGGAGATGAAGGAGGGTGAAAGAGAGCGAAAGGAGTCGAAGGAGGGTGAAAGAGAGTGGAACGAGACGAAGGAGGGTGAAGGAGACCGAAACGAGACGAAGGAGGGTGAAAGAGAGCGAAACGAGACGAAGGTGGGTGAAAGAGAGCGAAACGAGAATAAGGAGGATGAAAGAGAGCGAAACGAGACGAAGGAGGGTGAATGAGAGAGAAACGAGATGAAGGAGGGTCACAGAGAGCGAAACGAGACGAAGGAGGGTGAAAGAGAGTGAAACAAGATGAAGGAGGGTGAAAGAGAGCTAAACGAGACGGTGGAGGGTGAAAGAGAGCGAAACGAGACGAAGGAGGGTGAAAGAGAGCGAAACAAGATGAAGGAGGGCGAAAGAGAGCGAAACGAGAGGAAGGAGGGTGAACGAGAGCGAAACGAGATGAAGGAGGGTGAAAGAGAGCGAAACGAGACGAAGGAGGCTGAAAGAGAGCGAAAGGAGTCGAAGGAGGCTGAAAGAGAGCGAAAGGAGTCGAAGGAGGGTGAAAGAGAGCGGAACGAGACGAAGGAGGGTGAAAGAGAGCGAAACGAGATGAAGGAGGGTGAAAGAGAGCGAAACGAGATGAAGGAGGGTGAAAGGGAGCTAAACGAGACGGTGGAGGGTGAAAAAGAGCGAAACGAGACGAAGGAGGGTGAAAGAGAGCGAAACAAGACAAAGGAGGGCGAAAGAGAGCGAAACGAGAGGAAGGAGGGTGAAAGAGAGCGAAACAAGAGGAAGGAGGGTGAAAGAGAGCGAAACGAGATGAAGGAGGGTGAAAGAGAGCGAAAGGAGATGAAGGAGGGTGTAAGAGAGCGAAACGAGATGAAGGAGGGTGAAAGAGAGCGAAAGGAGTCGAAGGAGGGTGAAAGAGAGCGGAACGAGACGAAGGAGGGTGAAAGAGGACGAAACGAGACGAAGGAGGGTGAAAGAGAGTGAAACGAGACGAAGGAGGGTGAAGGAGGGCGAAACGAGATGAATTGGGTGAAAGAGAGCGAAAGGAGATGAAGGAGGGTGAAAGAGAGTGAAAGGAGTCGAAGGACGCTGAAAGAGAGCGAAACGAGACGAAGGAGGGTGAAGGAGAGCAAAACGAGATGATGGAGTGTGAAAGAGAGCGAAACGAGAGGAAGGAGGGTGAAAGAGAGCGAAACGAGAAGAAGTAGGGTGAAAGAGAGCGAAACGAGATGAAGGAGGGCGGAAGAGAGTGAAACGAGACGAAGGAGAGTGAAAGAGAGAGAAACGAGATGAAGGAGGGTGAAAGAGAGCGAAAGGAGATGAAGGAGGGTGTAAGAGAGCGAAACGAGACGAAGGAGGGTGAAAGAGAGCGAAAGGAGTCGAAGGAGGGTGAAAGAGAGCGAAACGAGATGATGGAGTGTGAAAGAGAGTGAAACGAGAGGAAGGAGGGTGAAAGAGAGCGAAACGAGAAGAAGGAGGGTGGAAGAGAGCGAAACGAGATGAAGGAGGGTGAAAGAGAGCGAAACGAGATGAAGGAGGGTGAAAGATAGCTAAACGAGAGGAAGGAGGGTGAAAGAGAGCGAAACGAGATGAAGGAGGGTGAAAGAGAGCGAAACGAGATGAAGGAGGGTGAAAGAGAGTGAAACGAGACGAAGGAGGGTGAAGGAGAGCGAAAGGAGTCGAAGGAGGGTGAAAGAGAGCGGAACGAGACGAAGGAGGGTGAAAGAGAACGAAACGAGACGAAGGAGGGTGAAAGAGAGTGAAACGAGACGAAGGAGGGTGAAAGAGGGCGAAACGAGACGAAGGCGGGTGGAACAGAGCGAAACAAGACGAAGGAGGGTGAAAGAGAGCGAAACGAGACGAAGGAGGGTGAAAGAGAACTAAACGAGATGGTGGAGGGTGAAAAAGAGCGAAACGAGACGAAGGAGGGTGAAAGAGAGCGAAACAAGACGAAGGAGGGCGAAAGAGAGCGAAACGAGAGGAAGGAGGGTGAAAGAGAGCGAAACGAGAGGAAGGAGGGTGAAAGAGAGCGAAACGAGATGAAGGAGGGTGAAAGAGAGCGAAAGGAGATGAAGGAGGGTGTAAGAGAGCGAAACGAGACGAAGGAGGGTGAAAGAGAGCGAAAGGAGTCGAAGGAGGGTGAAAGAGAGTGGACCGAGACGAAGGAGGGTGAAAGAGAAAGAAACGAGACGAAGGAGGGTGAAAGAGAGTGAAACGAGACGAAGGAGGGTGAAAGTGGGCGAAACGAGACGAATTGGGTGAAAGAGAGCGAAACGAGACGAAGGAGTGTAAAACAGAGCGAAACGAGACGAAGGAGGGTGCAAGAGAGCTAAACCAGACGAAGGAGGGTCAAAGAGAGCGAAACAAGACGGTGGAGGCTGAAAGAGAGCGAAACGAGACGAAGGAGGGTGAAAGAGAGCGAAACGAGAAGATGGAGTGTGAAAGAGAGCGAAACGAGAGGAAGGAGGGTGAAAGAGAGCGAAACGAGACGAAGGAGGGTGAAAGAGAGCGAAACGAGATGAAGGAGGGTCGAAGAGAGCGAAACGAGACGAAGGAGGGTGAAAGAGAGAGAAACGAGACGAAGGAAGGTGAAAGAGAGCGAAACGAGACGAAGGAGGGTGAAAGAGAGTGAAACGAGAAGAAGGAGGGTGAAAGAGAGCGAAACGAGATGAAGGAGGGTGAAAGAGAGCGAAACGAGATGAAGGTGGGTCAAAGAGAGCGAATCGAGACGAAGGAGGGTGAAAGAGAGCGAAACGAGATGAAGGAGGGTGAAGGAGAGCTAAACGAGATGATGGAGGGTGAAAGAGAGAGAAAGGAGTCGAAGGAGGGTGAAAGAGAGTGGACCGAGACGAAGGAGGGTGAAAGAGACCGAAACGAGACGAAGGAGGGTGAAAGAGAGCGAAACGAGACGAAGGAGGGTGAAAGTGAGCGAAACGAGAAGAAGGAGGGTGAAAGAGAGCGAAACGAGACGAAGGAGGGTGAAAGAGAGCGAAACGAGATGAAGGAGTGTCAAAGAGAGAGAAACAAGAATGGTGGAGGGTGAAAGAGAGCGAAACAAAACGGTGGAGGGTGAAAGAGAGCGAAACGAGACGAAGGAGGGTGAAAGAGAGTGAAACAAGACGATGGAGGGTGAAAGAGAGCGAAACGAGAGGAAGGAGGGTGAAAGAGCGCGAAACGAGACAAAGGAGGGTGAAAGAGAGCGAAACGAGACGAAGGAGGGTAAAAGAGAGCGAAACTAGACGAGGGAGGGTGAAAGAGAGCGAAACGAGACGAAGAAAGGTGAAAGAGAGCGAAACGAGACGAAGGAGGGTGAAAGAGAGCGAAAGGAGATGAAGGAGGGTGAAAGAGAGCGAAAGGAGTCGAAGGAGGGTGAAAGAGAGTGGAACGAGACGAAGGAGGGTGAAGGAGACCGAAACGAGACGAAGGAGGGTGAAAGAGAGCGAAACGAGACGAAGGTGGGTGAAAGAGAGCGAAACGAGAATAAGGAGGATGAAAGAGAGCGAAACGAGACGAAGGAGGGTGAATGAGAGAGAAACGAGATGAAGGAGGGTCACAGAGAGCGAAACGAGACGAAGGAGGGTGAAAGAGAGTGAAACAAGATGAAGGAGGGTGAAAGAGAGCTAAACGAGACGGTGGAGGGTGAAAGAGAGCGAAACGAGACGAAGGAGGGTGAAAGAGAGCGAAACAAGATGAAGGAGGGCGAAAGAGAGCGAAACGAGAGGAAGGAGGGTGAAAGAGAGCAAAACGAGATGAAGGAGGGTGAACGAGAGCGAAACGAGATGAAGGAGGGTGAAAGAGAGCGAAACGAGACGAAGGAGGCTGAAAGAGAGCGAAAGGAGTCGAAGGAGGCTGAAAGAGAGCGAAAGGAGTCGAAGGAGGGTGAAAGAGAGCGGAACGAGATGAAGGAGGGTGAAAGAGAGCGAAACGAGACGAAGGAGGGTGAAAGAGAGCGAAACGAGATGAAGGAGGGTGAAAGGGAGCTAAACGAGACGGTGGAGGGTGAAAAAGAGCGAAACGAGACGAAGGAGGGTGAAAGAGAGCGAAACAAGACAAAGGAGGGCGAAAGAGAGCGAAACGAGAGGAAGGAGGGTGAAAGAGAGCGAAACAAGAGGAAGGAGGGTGAAAGAGAGCGAAACGAGATGAAGGAGGGTGAAAGAGAGCGAAAGGAGATGAAGGAGGGTGTAAGAGAGCGAAACGAGATGAAGGAGGGTGAAAGAGAGCGAAAGGAGTCGAAGGAGGGTGAAAGAGAGCGGAACGAGACGAAGGAGGGTGAAAGAGAACGAAACGAGATGAAGGAGGGTGAAAGAGAGTGAAACGAGACGAAGGAGGGTGAAGGAGGGCGAAACGAGATGAATTGGGTGAAAGAGAGCGAAAGGAGATGAAGGAGGGTGAAAGAGAGTGAAAGGAGTCGAAGGACGGTGAATGAGAGTGGAACGAGACGAAGGAGGGTGAAGGAGACCGAAACGAGACGAAGGAGGGTGAAAGAGAGCGAAACGAGACGAAGGTGGGTGAAAGAGAGCGAAACGAGAATAAGGAGGATGAAAGAGAGCGAAAGGAGTCGAAGGAGGGTGAAAGAGAGCGGAACGAGACGAAGGAGGGTGAAAGAGAGCGAAACGAGATGAAGGAGGGTGAAAGAGAGCGAAACGAGATGAAGGAGGGTGAAAGAGAGCTAACCGAGACGGTGGAGGGTGAAAAAGAGCGAAACGAGAGGAAGGAGGGTGAAAGAGAGCGAAAGGAGTCGAAGGAGGGTGAAAGAGAGCGGAACGAGACGAAGGAGGGTGAAAGAGAACGAAACGAGATGAAGGAGGGTGAAAGAGAGTGAAACGAGACGAAGGAGGGGGAAAGAGGGCGAAACGAGACGAAGGAGGGTGAAAGAGAGCGAAACGAGACGAAGGAGGGTGAAAGTGAGCAAAACGAGACGAAGGAGTGTAAAACAGAGCGAAACGAGACGAAGGAGTGTGCAAGAGAGCTAAACCAGACGAAGGAGGGTCAAAGAGAGCGAAACAAGACGGTAGAGGCTGAAACAGAGCGAAACGAGACGAAGGAGGGTGAAAGAGAGCGAAACGAGATGATGGAGTGTGAAAGAGAGCGAAACGAGAGGAAGGAGGGTGAAAGAGAGCGAAACGAGAAGAAGTAGGGTGAAAGAGAGCGAAACGAGATGAAGGAGGGCGGAAGAGAGTGAAACGAGACGAACGAGAGTGAAAGAGAGAGAAACGAGACGAAGGAGGGTGAAAGAGAGCGAAAGGAGACGAAGGAGGGTGTAAGAGAGCCAAACGAGACGAAGGAGGGTGAAAGAGAGCGAAAGGAGTCGAAGGAGGGTGAAAGAGAGCGAAACGAGATGATGGAGTGTGAAAGAGAGCGAAACGAGAGGAAGGAGGGTGAAAGAGAGCGAAACGAGAAGAAGGAGGGTGAAAGAGAGCGAAACGAGATGAAGGAGGGTGAAAGAGAGCGAAACGAGATGAAGGAGGGTGAAAGATAGCTAAACGAGAGGAAGGAGGGTGAAAGAGAGCGAAACGAGATGAAGGAGGGTGAAAGAGAGCGAAACGAGATGAAGGAGGGTGAAAGAGAGTGAAACGAGACGAAGGAGGGTGAAGGAGAGCGAAAGGAGTCGAAGGAGGGTGAAAGAGAGCGGAACGAGACGAAGGAGGGTGAAAGAGAACGAAACGAGACGAAGGAGGGTGAAAGAGAGTGAAACGAGACGAAGGAGGGTGAAAGAGGGCGAAACGAGACGAAGGCGGGTGGAACAGAGCGAAACAAGACGAAGGAGGGTGAAAGAGAGCGAAACGAGACGAAGGAGGGTGAAAGAGAGCTAAACGAGATGGTGGAGGGTGAAAAAGAGCGAAACGAGACGAAGGAGGGTGAAAGAGAGCGAAACAAGACGAAGGAGGGCGAAAGAGAGCGAAACGGGAGGAAGGAGGGTGAAAGAGAGCGAAACGAGAGGAAGGAGGGTGAAAGAGAGCGAAACGAGATGAAGGAGGGTGAAAGAGAGCGAAAGGAGATGAAGGAGGGTGTAAGAGAGCGAAACGAGACGAAGGAGGGTGAAAGAGAGCGAAAGGAGTCGAAGGAGGGTGAAAGAGAGTGGACCGAGACGAAGGAGGGTGAAAGAGAACGAAACGAGACGAAGGAGGGTGAAAGAGAGTGAAACGAGACGAAGGAGGGTGAAAGTGGGCGAAACGAGAAGAATTGGGTGAAAGAGAGCGAAACGAGACGAAGGAGTGTAAAACAGAGCGAAACGAGACGAAGGAGGGTGCAAGAGAGCTAAACCAGACGAAGGAGGGTCAAAGAGAGCGAAACAAGACGGTGGAGGCTGAAAGAGAGCGAAACGAGACGAAGGAGGGTGAAAGAGAGCGAAACGAGATGATGGAGTGTGAAAGAGAGTGAAACAAGATGAAGGAGGGTGAAAGAGAGCAAAACGAGATGAAGGAGGGAGAACGAGAGCGAAACGATATGAAGGAGGGTGAAAGAGAGCGAAACGAGACGAAGGAGGGTGAAAGAGAGCGAAACAAGATGAAGGAGGGCGAAAGAGAGCGAAACGAGAGGAAGGAGGGTGAAAGAGAGCGAAACGAGAGGAAGGAGGGTGAAAGAGAGCAAAACGAGATGAAGGAGGGTGAACGAGAGCGAAACGAGATGAAGGAGGGTGAAAGAGAGCGAAACGAGACGAAGGAGGCTGAAAGAGAGCGAAAGGAGTCGAAGGAGGCTGAAAGAGAGCGAAAGGAGTCGAAGGAGGGTGAAAGAGAGCGGAACGAGACGAAGGAGGGTGAAAGAGAGCGAAACGAGACGAAGGAGGGTGAAAGAGAGCGAAACGAGATGAAGGAGGGTGAAAGGGAGCTAAACGAGACAGTGGAGGGTGAAAAAGAGCGAAACGAGACAAAGGAGGGTGAAAGAGATCGAAACAAGACAAAGGAGGGCGAAAGAGAGCGAAACGAGAGGAAGGAGGGTGAAAGAGAGCGAAAGGAGATGAAGGAGGGTGTAAGAGAGCGAAACGAGACGAAGGAGGGTGAAAGAGAGCGAAAGGAGTCGAAGGAGGGTGAAAGAGAGCGGAACGAGACGAAGGAGGGTGAAAGAGAACGAAACGAGATGAAGGAGGGTGAAAGAGAGTGAAACGAGACGAAGGAGGGTGAAAGAGGGCGAAACGAGAATAAGGAGGATGAAAGAGAGCGAAACGAGACGAAGGAGGGTGAATGAGAGAGAAACGAGATGAAGGAGGGTCACAGAGAGCGAAACGAGACGAAGGAGGGTGAAAGAGAGTGAAACAAGATGAAGGAGGGTGAAAGAGAGCTAAACGAGACGGTGGAGGGTGAAAGAGAGCGAAACGAGACGAAGGAGGGTGAAAGAGAGCGAAACAAGATGAAGGAGGGCGAAAGAGAGCGAAACAAGAGGAAGGAGGGTGAAAGAGAGCAAAACGAGATGAAGGAGGGTGAACGAGAGCGAAACGAGATGAAGGAGGGTGAAAGAGAGCGAAACGAGACGAAGGAGGCTGAAAGAGAGCGAAAGGAGTCGAAGGAGGCTGAAAGAGAGCGAAAGGAGTCGAAGGAGGGTGAAAGAGAGCGGAACGAGACGAAGGAGGGTGAAAGAGAGCGAAACGAGACGAAGGAGGGTGAAAGAGAGCGAAACGAGATGAAGGAGGGTGAAAGGGAGCTAAACGAGACGGTGGAGGGTGAAAAAGAGCGAAACGAGACGAAGGAGGGTGAAAGAGAGCGAAACAAGACAAAGGAGGGCGAAAGAGAGTGAAACGAGAGGAAGGAGGGTGAAAGAGAGCGAAACAAGAGGAAGGAGGGTGAAAGAGAGCGAAACGAGATGAAGGAGGGTGAAAGAGAGCGAAAGGAGATGAAGGAGGGTGTAAGAGAGCGAAACGAGATGAAGGAGGGTGAAAGAGAGCGAAAGGAGTCGAAGGAGGGTGAAAGAGAGCGGAACGAGACGAAGGAGGGTGAAAGAGAACGAAACGAGATGAAGGAGGGTGAAAGAGAGTGAAACGAGACGAAGGAGGGTGAAGGAGGGCGAAACGAGATGAATTGGGTGAAAGAGAGCGAAAGGAGATGAAGGAGGGTGAAAGAGAGTGAAAGGAGTCGAAGGACGGTGAATGAGAGTGGAACGAGACGAAGGAGGGTGAAGGAGACCGAAACGAGACGAAGGAGGGTGAAAGAGAGCGAAACGAGACGAAGGTGGGTGAAAGAGAGCGAAACGAGAATAAGGAGGATGAAAGAGAGCGAAAGGAGTCGAAGGAGGGTGAAAGAGAGCGGAACGAGACGAAGGAGGGTGAAAGAGAGCGAAACGAGATGAAGGAGGGTGAAAGAGAGCGAAACGAGATGAAGGAGGGTGAAAGAGAGCTAACCGAGACGGTGGAGGGTGAAAAAGAGCGAAACGAGAGGAAGGAGGGTGAAAGAGAGCGAAAGGAGTCGAAGGAGGGTGGAAGAGAGCGGAACGAGACGAAGGAGGGTGAAAGTGAACGAAACGAGATGAAGGAGGGTGAAAGAGAGTGAAACGAGACGAAGGAGGGGGAAAGAGGGCGAAACGAGACGAAGGAGGGTGAAAGAGAGCGAAACGAGACGAAGGAGGGTGAAAGTGAGCAAAACGAGACGAAGGAGTGTAAAACAGAGCGAAACGAGACGAAGGAGTGTGCAAGAGAGCTAAACCAGACGAAGGAGGGTCAAAGAGAGCGAAACAAGACGGTAGAGGCTGAAACAGAGCGAAACGAGACGAAGGAGGGTGAAAGAGAGCGAAACGAGATGATGGAGTGTGAAAGAGAGCGAAACGAGAGGAAGGAGGGTGAAAGAGAGCGAAACGAGAAGAAGTAGGGTGAAAGAGAGCGAAACGAGATGAAGGAGGGCGGAAGAGAGTGAAACGAGACGAACGAGAGTGAAAGAGAGAGAAACGAGACGAAGGAGGGTGAAAGAGAGCGAAAGGAGACGAAGGAGGGTGTAAGAGAGCCAAACGAGACGAAGGAGGGTGAAAGAGAGCGAAAGGAGTCGAAGGAGGGTGAAAGAGAGCGAAACGAGATGATGGAGTGTGAAAGAGAGCGAAACGAGAGGAAGGAGGGTGA
Organism: Scyliorhinus torazame; assembly: GCF_047496885.1. NCBI lineage: Eukaryota > Metazoa > Chordata > Chondrichthyes > Carcharhiniformes > Scyliorhinidae > Scyliorhinus > Scyliorhinus torazame. The sequence goes on along the minus strand of NW_027308536.1, from coordinate 15,250 downwards.
AAGAGAGCGAAACGAGAAGAAGGAGGGTGAAAGAGAGCGAAACGAGATGAAGGAGGGTGAAAGAGAGCGAAACGAGATGAAGGAGGGTGAAAGATAGCTAAACGAGAGGAAGGAGGGTGAAAGAGAGCGAAACGAGATGAAGGAGGGTGAAAGAGAGCGAAACGAGATGAAGGAGGGTGAAAGAGAGTGAAACGAGACGAAGGAGGGTGAAGGAGAGCGAAAGGAGTCGAAGGAGGGTGAAAGAGAGCGGAACGAGACGAAGGAGGGTGAAAGAGAACGAAACGAGACGAAGGAGGGTGAAAGAGAGTGAAACGAGACGAAGGAGGGTGAAAGAGGGCGAAACGAGACGAAGGCGGGTGGAACAGAGCGAAACAAGACGAAGGAGGGTGAAAGAGAGCGAAACGAGACGAAGGAGGGTGAAAGAGAGCTAAACGAGATGGTGGAGGGTGAAAAAGAGCGAAACGAGACGAAGGAGGGTGAAAGAGAGCGAAACAAGACGAAGGAGGGCGAAAGAGAGCGAAACGGGAGGAAGGAGGGTGAAAGAGAGCGAAACGAGAGGAAGGAGGGTGAAAGAGAGCGAAACGAGATGAAGGAGGGTGAAAGAGAGCGAAAGGAGATGAAGGAGGGTGTAAGAGAGCGAAACGAGACGAAGGAGGGTGAAAGAGAGCGAAAGGAGTCGAAGGAGGGTGAAAGAGAGTGGACCGAGACGAAGGAGGGTGAAAGAGAACGAAACGAGACGAAGGAGGGTGAAAGAGAGTGAAACGAGACGAAGGAGGGTGAAAGTGGGCGAAACGAGACGAATTGGGTGAAAGAGAGCGAAACGAGACGAAGGAGTGTAAAACAGAGCGAAACGAGACGAAGGAGGGTGCAAGAGAGCTAAACCAGACGAAGGAGGGTCAAAGAGAGCGAAACAAGACGGTGGAGGCTGAAAGAGAGCGAAACGAGACGAAGGAGGGTGAAAGAGAGCGAAACGAGATGATGGAGTGTGAAAGAGAGTGAAACAAGATGAAGGAGGGTGAAAGAGAGCAAAACGAGATGAAGGAGGGTGAACGAGAGCGAAACGAGATGAAGGAGGGTGAAAGAGAGCGAAACGAGACGAAGGAGGGTGAAAGAGAGCGAAACAAGATGAAGGAGGGCGAAAGAGAGCGAAACGAGAGGAAGGAGGGTGAAAGAGAGCGAAACGAGAGGAAGGAGGGTGAAAGAGAGCAAAACGAGATGAAGGAGGGTGAACGAGAGCGAAACGAGATGAAGGAGGGTGAAAGAGAGCGAAACGAGACGAAGGAGGCTGAAAGAGAGCGAAAGGAGTCGAAGGAGGCTGAAAGAGAGCGAAAGGAGTCGAAGGAGGGTGAAAGAGAGCGGAACGAGACGAAGGAGGGTGAAAGAGAGCGAAACGAGACGAAGGAGGGTGAAAGAGAGCGAAACGAGATGAAGGAGGGTGAAAGGGAGCTAAACGAGACAGTGGAGGGTGAAAAAGAGCGAAAGGAGACGAAGGAGGGTGAAAGAGATCGAAACAAGACAAAGGAGGGCGAAAGAGAGCGAAACGAGAGGAAGGAGGGTGAAAGAGAGCGAAACAAGAGGAAGGAGGGTGAAAGAGAGCGAAACGAGATGAAGGAGGGTGAAAGAGAGCGAAAGGAGATGAAGGAGGGTGTAAGAGAGCGAAACGAGATGAAGGAGGGTGAAAGAGAGCGAAAGGAGTCGAAGGAGGGGGAAAGAGAGCGGAACGAGACGAAGGAGGGTGAAAGAGAACGAAACGAGACGAAGGAGGGTGAAAGAGAGTGAAACAAGACGAAGGAGGGTGAAGGAGGGCGAAACGAGATGAATTGGGTAAAAGAGAGCGAAAGGAGATGAAGGAGGGTGAAAGAGAGTGAAAGGAGTCGAAGGACGGTGAATGAGAGTGGAACGAGACGAAGGAGGGTGAAGGAGACCGAAACGAGACGAAGGAGGGTGAAAGAGAGCGAAACGAGACGAAGGTGGGTGAAAGAGAGCGAAACGAGAATAAGGAGGATGAAAGAGAGCGAAAGGAGTCGAAGGAGGGTGAAAGAGAGCGGAACGAGACGAAGGAGGGTGAAAGAGAGCGAAACGAGATGAAGGAGGGTGAAAGAGAGCGAAACGAGATGAAGGAGGGTGAAAGAGAGCTAACCGAGACGGTGGAGGGTGAAAAAGAGCGAAACGAGAGGAAGGAGGGTGAAAGAGAGCGAAACGAGAGGAAGGAGGGTGAAAGAGAGCGAAACGAGATGAAGGAGGGTGAAAGAGAGCGAAAGGAGATGAAGGAGGGTGTAAGAGAGCGAAACGAGACGAAGGAGGGTGAAAGAGAGCGAAAGGAGTCGAAGGAGGGTGAAAGAGAGCGGAACGAGACGAAGGAGGGTGAAAGAGAACGAAACGAGATGAAGGAGGGTGAAAGAGAGTGAAACGAGACGAAGGAGGGTGAAAGAGGGCGAAACGAGACGAAGGAGGGTGAAAGAGAGCGAAACGAGACGAAGGAGGGTGAAAGTGAGCAAAACGAGACGAAGGAGTTTAAAACAGAGCGAAACGAGACGAAGGAGTGTGCAAGAGAGCTAAACCAGACGAAGGAGGGTCAAAGAGAGCGAAACAAGACGGTAGAGGCTGAAAGAGAGCGAAACGAGACGAAGGAGGGTGAAAGAGAGCGAAACGAGATGATGGAGTGTGAAAGAGAGCGAAACGAGAGGAAGGAGGGTGAAAGAGAGCGAAACGAGAAGAAGTAGGGTGAAAGAGAGCGAAACGAGATGAAGGAGGGCGGAAGAGAGTGAAACGAGACGAAGGAGAGTGAAAGAGAGAGAAACGAGACGAAGGAGGGTGAAAGAGAGCGAAAGGAGATGAAGGAGGGTGAAAGAGAGCGAAAGGAGTCGAAGGAGGGTGAAAGAGAGTGGAACGAGACGAAGGAGGGTGAAGGAGACCGAAACGAGACGAAGGAGGGTGAAAGAGAGCGAAACGAGACGAAGGAGGGTGAAAGAGAGCGAAACGAGACGAAGGTGGGTGAAAGAGAGCGAAACGAGAATAAGGAGGATGAAAGAGAGCGAAACGAGACGAAGGAGGGTGAATGAGAGAGAAACGAGATGAAGGAGGGTCACAGAGAGCGAAACGAGACGAAGGAGGGTGAAAGAGAGTGAAACAAGATGAAGGAGGGTGAAAGAGAGCTAAACGAGACGGTGGAGGGTGAAAGAGAGCGAAACGAGACGAAGGAGGGTGAAAGAGAGCGAAACAAGATGAAGGAGGGCGAAAGAGAGCGAAACGAGAGGAAGGAGGGTGAAAGAGAGCAAAACGAGATGAAGGAGGGTGAACGAGAGCGAAACGAGATGAAGGAGGGTGAAAGAGAGCGAAACGAGACGAAGGAGGCTGAAAGAGAGCGAAAGGAGTCGAAGGAGGCTGAAAGAGAGCGAAAGGAGTCGAAGGAGGGTGAAAGAGAGCGGAACGAGACGAAGGAGGGTGAAAGAGAGCGAAACGAGATGAAGGAGGGTGAAAGAGAGCGAAACGAGATGAAGGAGGGTGAAAGGGAGCTAAACGAGACGGTGGAGGGTGAGAAAGAGCGAAACGAGACGAAGGAGGGTGAAAGAGAGCGAAACAAGACAAAGGAGGGCGAAAGAGAGCGAAACGAGAGGAAGGAGGGTGAAAGAGAGCGAAACAAGAGGAAGGAGGGTGAAAGAGAGCGAAACGAGATGAAGGAGGGTGAAAGAGAGCGAAAGGAGATGAAGGAGGGTGTAAGAGAGCGAAACGAGATGAAGGAGGGTGAAAGAGAGCGAAAGGAGTCGAAGGAGGGTGAAAGAGAGCAGAACGAGACGAAGGAGGGTGAAAGAGGACGAAACAAGACGAAGGAGGGTGAAAGAGAGTGAAACGAGACGAAGGAGGGTGAAGGAGGGCGAAACGAGATGAATTGGGTGAAAGAGAGCGAAAGGAGATGAAGGAGGGTGAAAGAGAGTGAAAGGAGTCGAAGGACGCTGAAAGAGAGCGAAACGAGACGAAGGAGGGTGAAGGAGAGCAAAACGAGATGAAGGAGGGCGGAAGAGAGTGAAACGAGACGAAGGAGAGTGAATGAGAGAGAAACGAGATGAAGGAGGGTGAAAGAGAGCGAAAGGAGATGAAGGAGGGTGTAAGAGAGCGAAACGAGACGAAGGAGGGTGAAAGAGAGCGAAAGGTGTCGAAGGAGGGTGAAAGAGAGCGAAACGAGATGAATTGGGTGAAAGAGAGCGAAAGGAGATGAAGGAGGGTGAAAGAGAGTGAAAGGAGTCGAAGGACGCTGAAAGAGAGCGAAACGAGACGAAGGAGGGTGAAGGAGAGCAAAACGAGATGATGGAGTGTGAAAGAGAGCGAAACGAGAGGAAGGAGGGTGAAAGAGAGCGAAACGAGAAGAAGTAGGGTGAAAGAGAGCGAAACGAGATGAAGGAGGGCGGAAGAGAGTGAAACGAGACGAAGGAGAGTGAAAGAGAGAGAAACGAGATGAAGGAGGGCGGAAGAGAGTGAAACGAGACGAAGGAGAGTGAAAGAGAGAGAAACGAGATGAAGGAGGGTGAAAGAGAGCGAAAGGAGATGAAGGAGGGTGAAAGAGAGCGAAAGGAGTCGAAGGAGGGTGAAAGAGAGTGGAACGAGACGAAGGAGGGTGAAGGAGACCGAAACGAGACGAAGGAGGGTGAAAGAGAGCGAAACGAGACGAAGGTGGGTGAAAGAGAGCGAAACGAGAATAAGGAGGATAAAAGAGAGCGAAACGAGATGAAGGAGGGTGAATGAGAGAGAAACGAGATGAAGGAGGGTCACAGAGAGCGAAACGAGACGAAGGAGGGTGAAAGAGAGTGAAACAAGATGAAGGAGGGTGAAAGAGAGCTAAACGAGACGGTGGAGGGTGAAAGAGAGCGAAACGAGACGAAGGAGGGTGAAAGAGAGCGAAACAAGATGAAGGAGGGCGAAAGAGAGCGAAACGAGAGGAAGGAGGGTGAAAGAGAGCAAAACGAGATGAAGGAGGGTGAACGAGAGCGAAACGAGATGAAGGAGGGTGAAAGAGAGCGAAACGAGACGAAGGAGGCTGAAAGAGAGCGAAAGGAGTCGAAGGAGGCTGAAAGAGAGCGAAAGGAGTCGGAGGAGGGTGAAAGAGAGCGGAACGAGACGAAGGAGGGTGAAAGAGAGCGAAACGAGATGAAGGAGGGTGAAAGGGAGCTAAACGAGACGGTGGAGGGTGAAAAAGAGCGAAACGAGACGAAGGAGGGTGAAAGAGAGCGAAACAAGACAAAGGAGGGCGAATGAGAGCGAAACGAGAGGAAGGAGGGTGAAAGAGAGCGAAACAAGAGGAAGGAGGGTGAAAGAGAGCGAAACGAGATGAAGGAGGGTGAAAGAGAGCGAAAGGAGATGAAGGAGGGTGTAAGAGAGCGAAACGAGATGAAGGAGGGTGAAAGAGAGCGAAAGGAGTCGAAGGTGGGTGAAAGAGAGCGGAACGAGACGAAGGAGGGTGAAAGAGGACGAAACAAGACGAAGGAGGGTGAAAGAGAGTGAAACGAGACGAAGGAGGGTGAAGGAGGGCGAAACGAGATGAATTGGGTGAAAGAGAGCGAAAGGAGATGAAGGAGGGTGAAAGAGAGTGAAAGGAGTCGAAGGACGCTGAAAGAGAGCGAAACGAGACGAAGGAGGGTGAAGGAGAGCAAAACGAGATGATGGAGTGTGAAAGAGAGCGAAACGAGAGGAAGGAGGGTGAAAGAGAGCGAAACGAGAAGAAGTAGGGTGAAAGAGAGCGAAACGAGATGAAGGAGGGCGGAAGAGAGTGAAACGAGACGAAGGAGAGTGAAAGAGAGAGAAACGAGATGAAGGAGGGTGAAAGAGAGCGAAAGGAGATGAAGGAGGGTGTAAGAGAGCGAAACGAGACGAAGGAGGGTGAAAGAGAGCGAAAGGAGTCGAAGGAGGGTGAAAGAGAGCGAAACGAGATGATGGAGTGTGAAAGAGAGTGAAACGAGAGGAAGGAGGGTGAAAGAGAGTGAAACGAGAAGAAGGAGGGTGGAAGAGAGCGAAACGAGATGAAGGAGGGTGAAAGAGAGCGAAACGAGATGAAGGAGGGTGAAAGATAGCTAAACGAGAGGAAGGAGGGTGAAAGAGAGCGAAACGAGATGAAGGAGGGTGAAAGAGAGCGAAACGAGATGAAGGAGGGTGAAAGAGAGTGAAACGAGACGAAGGAGGGTGAAGGAGAGCGAAAGGAGTCGAAGGAGGGTGAAAGAGAGCGGAACGAGACGAAGGAGGGTGAAAGAGAACGAAACGAGACGAAGGAGGGTGAAAGAGAGTGAAACGAGACGAAGGAGGGTGAAAGAGAGCGAAACGAGACGAAGGAGGGTGAAAGAGAGCTAAACGAGATGGTGGAGGGTGAAAAAGAGCGAAACGAGACGAAGGAGGGTGAAAGAGAGCGAAACAAGACGAAGGAGGGCGAAAGAGAGCGAAACGAGAGGAAGGAGGGTGAAAGAGAGCGAAACGAGAGGAAGGAGGGTGAAAGAGAGCGAAACGAGATGAAGGAGGGTGAAAGAGAGCGAAAGGAGATGAAGGAGGGTGTAAGAGAGCGAAACGAGACGAAGGAGGGTGAAAGAGAGCGAAAGGAGTCGAAGGAGGGTGAAAGAGTGTGGACCGAGACGAAGGAGGGTGAAAGAGAACGAAACGAGACGAAGGAGGGTGAAAGAGAGTGAAACGAGACGAAGGAGGGTGAAAGTGGGCGAAACGAGACGAATTGGGTGAAAGAGAGCGAAACGAGACGAAGGAGTGTAAAACAGAGCGAAACGAGACGAAGGAGGGTGCAAGAGAGCTAAACCAGATGAAGGAGGGTCAAAGAGAGCGAAACAAGACGGTGGAGGCTGAAAGAGAGCGAAACGAGACGAAGGAGGGTGAAAGATAGCGAAACGAGATGATGGAGTGTGAAAGAGAGCGAAACGAGAGGAAGGAGGGTGAAAGAGAGCGAAACGAGACGAAGGAGGGTGAAAGAGAGCGAAACGAGATGAAGGAGGGTCGAAGAGAGCGAAACGAGACGAAGGAGGGTGAAAGAGAGAGAAACGAGACGAAGGAGGGTGAAAGAGAGCGAAACGAGACGAAGGAGTGTGAAAGAGAGTGAAACGAGAAGAAGGAGGGTGAAAGAGAGCGAAACGAGATGAAGGAGGGTGAAAGAGAGCGAAACGAGATGAAGGAGGGTCAAAGAGAGCGAATCGAGACGAAGGAGGGTGAAAGAGAGCGAAACGAGATGAAGGAGGGTGAAGGAGAGCTAAACGAGATGATGGAGGGTGAAAGAGAGCGAAAGGAGTCGAAGGAGGGTGAAAGAGAGTGGACCGAGACGAAGGAGGGTGAAAGAGACCGAAACGAGACGAAGGAGGGTGAAAGAGAGCGAAACGAGACGAAGGAGGGTGAAAGTGAGCGAAACGAGAAGAAGGAGGGTGAAAGAGAGCGAAACGAGATGAAGGAGGGTGAAAGAGAGCGAAACGAGATGAAGGAGTGTCGAAGAGAGAGAAACAAGAATGGTGGAGGGTGAAAGAGAGCGAAACAAAACGGTGGAGGGTGAAAGAGAGCGAAACGAGACGAAGGAGGGTGAAAGAGAGTGAAACAAGACGATGGAGGGTGAAAGAGAGCGAAACGAGAGGAAGGAGGGTGAAAGAGCGCGAAACGAGACAAAGGAGGGTGAAAGAGAGCGAAACGAGACGAAGGAGGGTAAAAGAGAGCGAAACTAGACGAGGGAGGGTGAAAGAGAGCGAAACGAGACGAAGAAAGGTGAAAGAGAGCGAAACGAGACGAAGGAGGGTGAAAGAGAGCGAAAGGAGATGAAGGAGGGTGAAAGAGAGCGAAAGGAGTCGAAGGAGGGTGAAAGAGAGTGGAACGAGACGAAGGAGTGTGAAGGAGACCGAAACGAGACGAAGGAGGGTGAAAGAGAGCGAAACGAGACGAAGGTGGGTGAAAGAGAGCGAAACGAGAATAAGGAGGATGAAAGAGAGCGAAACGAGACGAAGGAGGGTGAATGAGAGAGAAACGAGATGAAGGAGGGTCACAGAGAGCGAAACGAGACGAAGGAGGGTGAAAGAGAGTGAAACAAGATGAAGGAGGGTGAAAGAGAGCTAAACGAGACGGTGGAGGGTGAAAGAGAGCGAAATGAGACGAAGGAGGGTGAAAGAGAGCGAAACAAGAGGAAGGAGGGCGAAAGAGAGCAAAACGAGAGGAAGGAGGGTGAAAGAGAGCAAAACGAGATGAAGGAGGGTGAACGAGAGCGAAACGAGATGAAGGAGGGTGAAAGAGAGCGAAACGAGGCGAAGGAGGCTGAAAGAGAGCGAAAGGAGTCGAAGGAGCCTGAAAGAGAGCGAAAGGAGTCGAAGGAGGGTGAAAGAGAGCGGAACGAGACGAAGGAGGGTGAAAGAGAGCGAAACGAGACGAAGGAGGGTGAAAGAGAGCGAAACGAGATGAAGGAGGGTGAAAGGGAGCTAAACGAGACGGTGGAGGGTGAAAAAGAGCGAAACGAGACGAAGGAGGGTGAAAGAGAGCGAAACAAGACAAAGGAGGGCGAAAGAGAGCGAAACGAGAGGAAGGAGGGTGAAAGAGAGCGAAACAAGAGGAAGGAGGGTGAAAGAGAGCAAAACGAGATGAAGGAGGGTGAAAGAGAGCGAAAGGAGATGAAGGAGGGTGTAAGAGAGCGAAACGAGATGAAGGAGGGTGAAAGAGAGCGAAAGGAGTCGAAGGAGGGTGAAAGAGAGCGGAACGAGACGAAGGAGGGTGAAAGAGAACGAAACGAGACGAAGGAGGGTGAAAGAGAGTGAAACGAGACGAAGGAGGGTGAAGGAGGGCGAAACGAGATGAATTGGGTGAAAGAGAGCGAAAGGAGATGAAGGAGGGTGAAAGAGAGGGAAAGGAGTCGAAGGACGGTGAATGAGAGTGGAACGAGACGAAGGAGGGTGAAGGAGACCGAAACGAGACGAAGGAGGGTGAAAGAGAGCGAAACGAGACGAAGGTGGGTGAAAGAGAGCGAAACGAAAATAAGGAGGATGAAAGAGAGCGAAAGGAGTCGAAGGAGGGTGAAAGAGAGCGGAACGAGACGAAGGAGGGTGAAAGAGAGCGAAACGAGATGAAGGAGGGTGAAAGAGAGCTAACCGAGACGGTGGAGGGTGAAAAAGAGCGAAACGAGAGGAAGGAGGGTGAAAGAGAGCGAAAGGAGTCGAAGGAGGGTGAAAGAGAGCGGAACGAGACGAAGGAGGGTGAAAGAGAACGAAACGAGATGAAGGAGGGTGAAAGAGAGTGAAACGAGACGAAGGAGGGTGAAAGAGGGCGAAACGAGACGAAGGAGGGTGAAAGAGAGCGAAACGAGACGAAGGAGGGTGAAAGTGAGCAAAACGAGAAGAAGGAGTGTAAAACAGAGCGAAACGAGATGAAGGACTGTGCAAGAGAGCTAAACCAGACGAAGGAGGGTCAAAGAGAGCGAAACAAGACGGTAGAGGCTGAAAGAGAGCGAAACGAGACGAAGGAGGGTGAAAGAGAGCGAAACGAGATGATGGAGTGTGAAAGAGAGCGAAACGAGAGGAAGGAGTGTGAAAGAGAGCGAAACGAGAAGAAGTAGGGTGAAAGAGAGCGAAACGAGATGAAGGAGGGCGGAAGAGAGTGAAACGAGACGAAGGAGAGTGAAAGAGAGAGAAACGAGACGAAGGAGGGTGAAAGAGAGCGAAAGGAGATGAAGGAGGGTGTAAGAGAGCCAAACGAGACGAAGGAGGGTGAAAGAGAGCGAAAGGAGTCGAAGGAGGGTGAAAGAGAGCGAAACGAGATGATGGAGTGTGAAAGAGAGCGAAACGAGAGGAAGGAGGGTGAAAGAGAGCGAAACGAGAAGAAGGAGTGTGAAAGAGAGCGAAACGAGATGAAGGAGGGTGAAAGAGAGCGAAACGAGATGAAGGAGGGTGAAAGATAGCTAAACGAGAGGAAGGAGGGTGAAAGAGAGCGAAACGAGATGAAGGAGGGTGAAAGAGAGCGAAACGAGATGAAGGAGGGTGAAAGAGAGTGAAACGAGACGAAGGAGGGTGAAGGAGAGCGAAAGGAGTCGAAGGAGGGTGAAAGAGAGCGGAACGAGACGAAGGAGGGTGAAAGAGAACGAAACGAGATGAAGGAGGGTGAAAGAGAGTGAAACGAGATGAAGGAGGGTGAAAGAGGGCGAAACGAGACGAAGGCGGGTGGAACAGAGCGAAACAAGACGAAGGAGGGTGAAAGAGAGCGAAACGAGACGAAAGAGGGTGAAAGAGAGCTAAACGAGATGGTGGAGGGTGAAAAAGAGCGAAACGAGACGAAGGAGGGTGAAAGAGAGCGAAACAAGACGAAGGAGGGCGAAAGAGAGCGAAACGGGAGGAAGGAGGGTGAAAGAGAGCGAAACGAGAGGAAGGAGGGTGAAAGAGAGCGAAACGAGATGAAGGAGGGTGAAAGAGAGCGAAAGGAGATGAAGGAGGGTGTAAGAGAGCGAAACGAGACGAAGGAGGGTGAAAGAGAGCGAAAGGAGTCGAAGGAGGGTGAAAGAGAGTGGACCGAGACGAAGGAGGGTGAAAGAGAACGAAACGAGACGAAGGAGGGTGAAAGAGAGTGAAACGAGACGAAGGAGGGTGAAAGTGGGCGAAACGAGACGAATTGGGTGAAAGAGAGCGAAACGAGACGAAGGAGTGTAAAACAGAGCGAAACGAGACGAAGGAGGGTGCAAGAGAGCTAAACCAGACGAAGGAGGGTCAAAGAGAGCGAAACAAGACGGTGGAGGCTGAAAGAGAGCGAAACGAGACGAAGGAGGGTGAAAGAGAGCGAAACGAGATGATGGAGTGTGAAAGAGAGTGAAACAAGATGAAGGAGGGTGAAAGAGAGCAAAACGAGATGAAGGAGGGTGAACGAGAGCGAAACGAGATGAAGGAGGGTGAAAGAGAGCGAAACGAGACGGTGGAGGGTGAAAGAGAGCGAAACGAGACGAAGGAGGGTGAAAGAGAGCGAAACAAGATGAAGGAGGGCGAAAGAGAGCGAAACGAGAGGAAGGAGGGTGAAAGAGAGCAAAACGAGATGAAGGAGGGTGAACGAGAGCGAAACGAGATGAAGGAGGGTGAAAGAGAGCGGAACGAGACGAAGGAGGGTGAAAGAGAACGAAACGAGATGAAGGAGGGTGAAAGAGAATGAAACGAGACGAAGGAGGGTGAAAGAGGGCGAAACGAGACGAAGGAGGGTGAAAGAGAGCGAAACGAGACGAAGGAGGGTGAAAGTGAGCAAAACGAGACGAAGGAGTGTAAAACAGAGCGAAACGAGACGAAGGAGTGTGCAAGAGAGCTAAACCAGACGAAGGAGGGTCAAAGAGAGCGAAACAAGACGGTAGAGGCTGAAAGAGAGCGAAACGAGACGAAGGAGGGTGAAAGAGAGCGAAACGAGATGATGGAGTGTGAAAGAGAGCGAAACGAGAGGAAGGAGTGTGAAAGAGAGCGAAACGAGAAGAAGTAGGGTGAAAGAGAGCGAAACGAGATGAAGGAGGGCGGAAGAGAGTGAAACGAGACGAAGGAGAGTGAAAGAGAGAGAAACGAGACGAAGGAGGGTGAAAGAGAGCGAAAGGAGATGAAGGAGGGTGTAAGAGAGCCAAACGAGACGAAGGAGGGTGAAAGAGAGCGAAAGGAGTCGAAGGAGGGTGAAAGAGAGCGAAACGAGATGATGGAGTGTGAAAGAGAGCGAAACGAGAGGAAGGAGGGTGAAAGAGAGCGAAACGAGAAGAAGGAGGGTGAAAGAGAGCGAAACGAGATGAAGGAGGGTGAAAGAGAGCGAAACGAGATGAAGGAGGGTGAAAGATAGCTAAACGAGAGGAAGGAGGGTGAAAGAGAGCGAAACGAGATGAAGGAGGGTGAAAGAGAGCGAAACGAGATGAAGGAGGGTGAAAGAGAGTGAAACGAGACGAAGGAGGGTGAAGGAGAGCGAAAGGAGTCGAAGGAGGGCGAAAGAGAGCGGAACGAGACGAAGGAGGGTGAAAGAGAACGAAACGAGACGAAGGAGGGTGAAAGAGAGTGAAACGAGACGAAGGAGGGTGAAAGAGGGCGAAACGAGACGAAGGCGGGTGGAACAGAGCGAAACAAGACGAAGGAGGGTGAAAGAGAGCGAAACGAGACGAAGGAGGGTGAAAGAGAGCTAAACGAGATGGTGGAGGGTGAAAAAGAGCGAAACGAGACGAAGGAGGGTGAAAGAGAGCGAAACAAGACGAAGGAGGGTGAAGGAGAGCGAAAGGAGTCGAAGGAGGGTGAAAGAGAGCGGAACGAGACGAAGGAGGGTGAAAGAGAACGAAACGAGACGAAGGAGGGTGAAAGAGAGTGAAACGAGACGAAGGAGGGTGAAAGAGGGCGAAACGAGACGAAGGCGGGTGGAACAGAGCGAAACAAGACGAAGGAGGGTGAAAGAGAGCGAAACGAGACGAAGGAGGGTGAAAGAGAGCTAAACGAGATGGTGGAGGGTGAAAAAGAGCGAAACGAGACGAAGGAGGGTGAAAGAGAGCGAAACAAGACGAAGGAGGGCGAAAGAGAGCGAAACGGGAGGAAGGAGGGTGAAAGAGAGCGAAACGAGAGGAAGGAGGGTGAAAGAGAGCGAAACGAGATGAAGGAGGGTGAAAGAGAGCGAAAGGAGATGAAGGAGGGTGTAAGAGAGCGAAACGAGACGAAGGAGGGTGAAAGAGAGCGAAAGGAGTCGAAGGAGGGTGAAAGAGAGTGGACCGAGACGAAGGAGGGTGAAAGAGAACGAAACGAGACGAAGGAGGGTGAAAGAGAGTGAAACGAGACGAAGGAGGGTGAAAGTGGGCGAAACGAGACGAATTGGGTGAAAGAGAGCGAAACGAGACGAAGGAGTGTAAAACAGAGCGAAACGAGACGAAGGAGGGTGCAAGAGAGCTAAACCAGACGAAGGAGGGTCAAAGAGAGCGAAACAAGACGGTGGAGGCTGAAAGAGAGCGAAACGAGACGAAGGAGGGTGAAAGAGAGCGAAACGAGATGATGGAGTGTGAAAGAGAGTGAAACAAGATGAAGGAGGGTGAAAGAGAGCAAAACGAGATGAAGGAGGGTGAACGAGAGCGAAACGAGATGAAGGAGGGTGAAAGAGAGCGAAACGAGACGAAGGAGGGTGAAAGAGAGCGAAACAAGATGAAGGAGGGCGAAAGAGAGCGAAACGAGAGGAAGGAGGGTGAAAGAGAGCGAAACGAGAGGAAGGAGGGTGAAAGAGAGCAAAACGAGATGAAGGAGGGTGAACGAGAGCGAAACGAGATGAAGGAGGGTGAAAGAGAGCGAAACGAGACGAAGGAGGCTGAAAGAGAGCGAAAGGAGTCGAAGGAGGCTGAAAGAGAGCGAAAGGAGTCGAAGGAGGGTGAAAGAGAGCGGAACGAGACGAAGGAGGGTGAAAGAGAGCGAAACGAGACGAAGGAGGGTGAAAGAGAGCGAAACGAGATGAAGGAGGGTGAAAGGGAGCTAAACGAGACAGTGGAGGGTGAAAAAGAGCGAAAGGAGACGAAGGAGGGTGAAAGAGATCGAAACAAGACAAAGGAGGGCGAAAGAGAGCGAAACGAGAGGAAGGAGGGTGAAAGAGAGCGAAACAAGAGGAAGGAGGGTGAAAGAGAGCGAAACGAGATGAAGGAGGGTGAAAGAGAGCGAAAGGAGATGAAGGAGGGTGTAAGAGAGCGAAACGAGATGAAGGAGGGTGAAAGAGAGCGAAAGGAGTCGAAGGAGGGGGAAAGAGAGCGGAACGAGACGAAGGAGGGTGAAAGAGAACGAAACGAGACGAAGGAGGGTGAAAGAGAGTGAAACAAGACGAAGGAGGGTGAAGGAGGGCGAAACGAGATGAATTGGGTAAAAGAGAGCGAAAGGAGATGAAGGAGGGTGAAAGAGAGTGAAAGGAGTCGAAGGACGGTGAATGAGAGTGGAACGAGACGAAGGAGGGTGAAGGAGACCGAAACGAGACGAAGGAGGGTGAAAGAGAGCGAAACGAGACGAAGGTGGGTGAAAGAGAGCGAAACGAGAATAAGGAGGATGAAAGAGAGCGAAAGGAGTCGAAGGAGGGTGAAAGAGAGCGGAACGAGACGAAGGAGGGTGAAAGAGAGCGAAACGAGATGAAGGAGGGTGAAAGAGAGCGAAACGAGATGAAGGAGGGTGAAAGAGAGCTAACCGAGACGGTGGAGGGTGAAAAAGAGCGAAACGAGAGGAAGGAGGGTGAAAGAGAGCGAAACGAGAGGAAGGAGGGTGAAAGAGAGCGAAACGAGATGAAGGAGGGTGAAAGAGAGCGAAAGGAGATGAAGGAGGGTGTAAGAGAGCGAAACGAGACGAAGGAGGGTGAAAGAGAGCGAAAGGAGTCGAAGGAGGGTGAAAGAGAGCGGAACGAGACGAAGGAGGGTGAAAGAGAACGAAACGAGATGAAGGAGGGTGAAAGAGAGTGAAACGAGACGAAGGAGGGTGAAAGAGGGCGAAACGAGACGAAGGAGGGTGAAAGAGAGCGAAACGAGACGAAGGAGGGTGAAAGTGAGCAAAACGAGACGAAGGAGTTTAAAACAGAGCGAAACGAGACGAAGGAGTGTGCAAGAGAGCTAAACCAGACGAAGGAGGGTCAAAGAGAGCGAAACAAGACGGTAGAGGCTGAAAGAGAGCGAAACGAGACGAAGGAGGGTGAAAGAGAGCGAAACGAGATGATGGAGTGTGAAAGAGAGCGAAACGAGAGGAAGGAGGGTGAAAGAGAGCGAAACGAGAAGAAGTAGGGTGAAAGAGAGCGAAACGAGATGAAGGAGGGCGGAAGAGAGTGAAACGAGACGAAGGAGAGTGAAAGAGAGAGAAACGAGACGAAGGAGGGTGAAAGAGAGCGAAAGGAGATGAAGGAGGGTGAAAGAGAGCGAAAGGAGTCGAAGGAGGGTGAAAGAGAGTGGAACGAGACGAAGGAGGGTGAAGGAGACCGAAACGAGACGAAGGAGGGTGAAAGAGAGCGAAACGAGACGAAGGAGGGTGAAAGAGAGCGAAACGAGACGAAGGTGGGTGAAAGAGAGCGAAACGAGAATAAGGAGGATGAAAGAGAGCGAAACGAGACGAAGGAGGGTGAATGAGAGAGAAACGAGATGAAGGAGGGTCACAGAGAGCGAAACGAGACGAAGGAGGGTGAAAGAGAGTGAAACAAGATGAAGGAGGGTGAAAGAGAGCTAAACGAGACGGTGGAGGGTGAAAGAGAGCGAAACGAGACGAAGGAGGGTGAAAGAGAGCGAAACAAGATGAAGGAGGGCGAAAGAGAGCGAAACGAGAGG
>NW_027308535.1:0-96038 GCF_047496885.1 Scyliorhinus torazame | reverse complement strand
CATGATTAGCCGGGCCCATCCCACACCGCTCACAAGCATCCTCCACACCTTCAAACAACCGGCTCATTCTCAACTTCGTCAGGTGTGGCTCTATGTACTACCTTTAGCTGTATCAACCCCAGCCTCGCACATGAGATTGAGGGCATTCATCCTCCGCAGCACCTCACACCACAAGCCCTCCTCCAGTGTCACCCAGCTCCTCCCGCTTGGCCTTAACCCCCTCCACAGACAGCCTATCCGCCTCCAAAATCCTCCCATAGATCACCAAGGTAAGTCCTGCCCACCCCCCCCCCCCCCCCCCCCCCCCCCCCCCCCCCCCCCCCCCCCCCCATCTCCAGCCCCATCACTGACAGCACTCCCTCCAGCAACGAGGAGGGTGGTGCCACTGGAAAAGTTGGGAAAAGCTTTTTCGCGAAATCCCGCAACTGCGTATACCAGAAAACCTGCCCCTGCGGGATACCAAACTTCTCCCCCAACTCCTCCTAAACTCGCAAACGACCCTTGTAGAAATAGGTTCTCCATTTCCATCACCCCCCCCTCCTCCCATCCCGGAAACCGAGCATACAACCTTGCCGGCTCCATCGAATCGGCATCAACTTTGACCCCGTCCCTAACCAAAGTGTTGTCCAAAATTGCCTCCATAGTTTCAACATGGCCACCACCACCGGACTCCCCAAATATTTCCCTTGGGCAAACAGGAGTGGCGCAGTTGCCATCACCCACAACTCCGACCTCTTACAAGACTCTCTAATATATTAATAATAAACATAAGAAAAAGAAGGAAGATTAGACCATTAAGCCTTTTGAGTCTGCTCTGCATTCTCTACCATCCAGGCTGATCATGGCCAATGCAGCCACAAAATAGAAACATGTCGGAACTATAAATGTAAAGAGAATGGAAGAAAAGTAAGAGACAACAATCACAATTTGAGAGAGGAAATCTACTTTTGACAAAGTGTATAAAGAAAAAAGAAATATCCAGACAACTTCATCAGAAGAAATTTATAGAAATAAAGCAGATAACCCCAGAAATGTATCACCTTTTTCATGAAGTTACTTAAAGAGAAATGCTCACATTTTGGATAACAAGGGAAAGAGATGTAGGATTGTCTCTTATTTGTCATCTACCTTCCTTTTTCATTTCAGCATTCAATGAGGAGAATGATGATTTGGTTTCATTTATCTTTCTCTTCCTCCACTAACCATATATGAGCAAAATGTGCCAGCGTGGCAGAGCTTTTAGTCACACGTTTGTGGGTTTACATACCAATGGGAGTTTAGCCTTTAACTTAGATTGATGCTGGGACTTCCGGTTGCACTGCTAAGCCGCACGTTTCGGCAGCTCCCGTTCTAACGGACTTTTGGGCTCTTTTCGGGAGCCCCACGGAAATTCTTTCAGACCAAACCCAGTGTGGGGTGACAAAGGAAGGTGTCCCCCCGGGGTGTATGGAAAGGACCAGTGGCAGTGGCCAGATTGCAAAGGATCCTTTGGAGCAGCGGCAGAGAAGAGAAGGGAGAAGCAAGATGGCGGCGGATGGAGCCCAGACGACATGGGGCCCGGACCAGCAGGAATTCCTCCGACGGTGTGTGGAGGAACTAAAGAAGGAGGTGTTGGCGCCGATGCTATTGGTAATCGATGGACTGAAGGAAACACAAAAGGTCCAGGCGATAGAGCTCCGTGGAGTGAAGGCAAAGGCAGCCGAAAATGAGTATGAGATACAGTGCCTGGTGGTAAAAACGGAGACGCATGAGGCGCTACATAAGAGGTGTATCAAAAGGTTGGAAGCCCTGGAGAACAGCTCGAGGAGGAAGAACCTACGGATTCTAGGTCTCCCCGAAGGAACAGAGGGAGCTGATGTTGAGGTTTATGTGAGCACAATGCTCCATACGCTAATGGGAGCTGAGGCCCCAACGGGCCCCCTGGAGGTGGAAGGAGCACACCGGGTCCTTGTGAGAAGACCAAAGGCGGGTGAAATACCAAGGGCGATAGTGGTGAGATTTCACCGCTTCATGGACAGAGAGGCCGTTCTGAGCTGGGCCAAGAAGGTACGGAGTAGTGGGAGAACGCGATGATACGAGTGTATCAGGACTGGAGTGCGAAGGTGGCGAGAAGGAGGGCGAGCTTCAATCGGGTGCTTCACAGGAAGAAAATAAAATTTGGATGCTGCAGCCGGCGCGATTGTGGGTCACGCATCAGGGCAAGCACTACTACTTCGAAACGGCGGATGAGGCATGGACCTTCATCCAAGAAGAGAAACTGGACTAGAACTGAGAGTTTGATGTTGGGGGGGAAACAACGAGGTTGGGGTACAGAAATGTAAATTGGGAAATGGGAGGTTTATAATATAGTAACGTTGGATGGGGAATTTCTCTCCCTTGATGGGGGGACACGAAGAAATGGGGGCGCCGGTGGAAAAAAGGACAGAGAGGGGGATGGGGAATGAGGGAGCTGCGCCATAGGGGGTGGGGCCGATAGGAAAGCACGGGGTTTTTCCCGCGCTATGGAGATGATGGCGGGAAGATAGGCGCAGGAAGGAAGAGAGCCCCACACGCAGGGGGGTCAAAGAGAGAACGGAGAAAGCCGGGGTCAGCTCGAGTTGGCTGACTTTCGGAAGCATTATGGGGGAGTAACCATGCTAGATGGGGATCTAGCGGGGGGGGGGGGAACTAACTGGGTTGCTGCTGCTGAGTGCAAGGGGGAGCTGGCAAGAGAAGAGGTGGTCGGGATGGGAAGGCGCCGCCTGGGGGACAGGTGGGTGCGCGGGACCTGGACGGGGGGCTGGCCCGGAAAAGGGGATGGCTAGTCGGCGGCAGGGGGGGGGGGGGGGGGGGGGGGGGGGGTGCGCGGGTGCCCCCCCCCCCCAATCCGGCTGATCGCGTGGAATGTGAGAGGCCTAAATGGGCCGATTAAGAGGGCCCGGGTGTTCGCCCACTTAAAAAGACTGAAGGCGGACATAGTCATGCTCCAGGAGATGCATCTGAAGGTGGCGGATCAAGTTAGGTTAAGAAAAGGATGGGTGGGACAGGTATTCCACTCAGGATTGGACCCGAAAAACAGGGGGGCGGCGATACTGGTGGGGAAACGGGTGGCGTTCGAGGCTAAGAATATAGTGGTGGATAACGGGGGCAGATATATGATGGTGAGTGGTAGATTGCAGGGAGAGGCAGTCGTGCTGGTAAATGTATATGCCCCGAACTGGGATGACGCGGGATTTATGAAGCGGATGCTGGACGTATCCCGGACCTGGAGGTGGGAAGCCTGGTAATGGGGGGGGGAACTTTAATACTGTGCTGGATCCAGGGCTAGACCGGTCTAGATCCAGGACCGGCAGCTGAGGGACTGGAGTGCTGAGGGGATTTATGGATCAAATGGGGGGAGTGGATCCATGGAGGTTTGCTAGGCCATCGGCCAAAGAGTTCTCCTTTTTCTCCCATGTCCATAAGGTATACTCCCGGAGGGAAAAGAGGGAATGCTATATTTTCTGGACCAACTAAGGTTCCCGAGGGTGGAGGAGCAGGAGGTGGCAGGTCTGGGGGTGCCAATTGAGGTGGACGAGGTGACTAAGGGACTGGGGAACACGCAGGCAGGGAAGGCCCCGGGACCAGACGGGTTTCCGGTGGAATTCTACAGGAAATATGTGGACATGTTGGCCCCGCTGTTGACGACAACCTTTAACGAGGCCAGGGAATACTACCCCCGACAATGTCGGAGGCGACGATATCATTAATCCTGAAGCGGGATAAAGATCCACTGCAATGCGGGTCATATAGGCCTATCTCACTCCGAAATGTAGACGCCAAACTGCTGGCAAAAGTGCTGGCGACAAGGATAGAGGATTGCGTCCCGGGGGTAGTGCATGAAGACCAGACAGGGTTTGTAAAGGGGAGACAACTGAATGTCAACGTTCGACGGCTGCTGGGGGTGATGATGACGCCCCCAGCGGAGGGGGAGGCAGAGATAGTGGCGGCGATGGATGCGGAGAAGGCATTCGATAGGGTGGAGTGGGAGTACTTGTGGGAGGTGCTGAGGAGGTTTGGGTTCGGGGAGGGGTTTGTTAGATGGGTCAGACTCCTATATAGGGCCCCAGTGGCAAGTGTAGTCACAAACCGGCAAAGATCGGAGTATTTTCAGCTACACAGGGGAACAAGACAGGGGTGTCCCCTGGCCCCATTACTGTTCGCATTGGCAATTGAACCACTGGCCATAGCGTTGAGGGACTCTAAGCAATGGAGGGGGGTGGTTAGAGGGGGAGAGGAGCATCGAGTGTCGCTCTACGCTGATGACTTACTGCTATATGTTGCGGACCCTGTAGAGGGGATGCCAGAGTTTATGCAGATATTGAGGGAGTTTGGAGATTTCTCGGGATACAGGCTAAATATGGGGAAGAGCGAGCTTTTTGTAATACACCCCGTGGACCAGGGAAGAGGAATAGACGCCCTGCCGTTAAGGAGAGTGGAAAGAAGCTTCCGATACTTGGGGATCCAGGTAGCTAGGAACTGGGGAACTCTACACAGACTTAATCTGACGCGACTGGTGGAGCAGATGGAGGAGGATTTCAAGAGGTGGGATATGCTGCCGCTCTCATTGGCGGGCAGAGTGCAGGCGGTAAAAATGATGGTCCTCCCGAGGTTTCTTTTCGTGTTTCAGTGTCTCCCCATTCTGATTACAAATGCCTTATTCAAAAAAATAGACAGGAGCATTATGAGCTTTGTGTGGGAAGGGAAGACCCCGAGGGTAAAGAGGGGGTGCCTGCAGCGCAGTGGGGATAGAGGGGGACTGCCGTTCTCCCCGAAAAGGTGTACCACAAACCCAGTGGTGGTGGCAACCTTGAGGATCTGGGGGCAGTGGAGGCGACACAGGGGGGTGACGGGTGCCTCGGTGTGGTCCCCGATCAGGAATAACCACAGGTTTGTCCCAGGAAGGATGGACGGGGGTTTCCAGAGTTGGCAACGAGCAGGAATTAGGAGACTGAGGGACCTGTTTATTGATGGGATGTTTGCGAGCCTGGGAGCGCTGGAGGAAAAATATGAGTTGCCCCGGGGAATATCTTCAGATATATGCAAGTGAGGGCGTTTACGAGGCAACAGGTGAGGGAATTTCCGCAGCTCCCGACACAGGGGATCCAGGATAGAGTGATTTTGTGGGTATGGGTCGGGGAGGGCAAAGTGTCCGAAATATATCAGGAAATGAGAGATGAGGGGGAGGCGCTGGTAGAGGAGCTGAAGGGAAAATGGGAAGAAGGGCTGGGGGAGGAGATTGAGGAGGGGCTGTGGGCTGATGCCCTAAGTAGGGTAAACTCCTCGTCTTCGTGTGCCAGGCTTAGCTTGATTCAATTTAAGGTTCTACATAGAGCACATATGACGGGAGCAAGAATGAGCAGGTTTTTTGGAGTGGAGGACAGGTGCGGGAGGTGCTCGGGAAGCCCGGCGAACCACTCAACTTGTACTATAATAATAATCTTTATTAGTGTCACAAGTCGGCTTACATTAACACTGCAATGAAGTTACTGTGAAAAGCCCCTAGTCGCCACATTCCAGCACTTGTTAGGGTGTACAGAGGGAGAATTCAGAATTCTCAGCCGGTACAGGAATTGGACCTGCGCTGCTGGCCTTGTTCTACATTACCCAAACCTGCTGTCTAGCCCACTGAGCTAAACCAGCTATTTTCTTATGGAGTGGTGCTTTATCTTCTCAAGTCATCCATTCCTTTACTAAAGGTGCTGACAGGTTGTGAGGATATGGCTCCAGTGGTACCAGCAGCCCCACTGAAAGAAGAAAAATGCATTTTTATAGCACTTTTCACCTCCAATGAATACTTTTGAGTTCAACCACTGCTATAAATATAGGAACAACAGCAGCTAATGATTGAGGGGGGATAAATATTGGCCAGTACACCAAGGGCAATTCCTCTACTACTCTTTAAATAGTACCATAGATTATTTTCTGGCAACCTGAGAGATACAAACTAGCCAAAAAATGGCATTTCAACAAAACAGCACGCTTGCAGTGTTGCACTAAAGTATTAGCCTAGGTTTATATACTGAGGTCCACGGGGTAGTAGTACCTGAACCCACAACCTTCTATGCTACAACTGAGTTGCAGCTAACACGATTGCACCTTGACTACAAAGCCATTCTTTATGAATGAACTTGGGCATTGATCATCGGGGCATAACACGCAAGCTCAACCCTGTTGCGTTTGGTCTTTTGTACCTTACGAAGGAATCCACCAAACATTTTGACTTGTCCAAACCAGAATCTTTTATTGGGTCTCGTGTGGTAAGATAGCAATCTGATACAGAGCATGTTATCATGGAGTCTGTTAACTACTCCTCTGGAACTTGCACCTAGCACTGACCATTCACATGTATGTCTTATTACCTTCTCAATCTTCTTCTGAAGATGGCTCAATGTGTCTCCCTTTATATCGGAGTCACAAGTCACATGACCTTAGTCTAGCGACCGCGTGGTGTGTCTGTTCCGCCACCTGCTGGTTGGAGGTCGCACACCTTCCAACTATGATATAGCCCATAAGCATATCACCACATCCCCCTTCCTCACAAAACATTGAGATAATTTTGTTTTACAAGTAACATAAGCATTAAACTTTGTACATTCATTACATGTAGCTGGTAACATGAGCAAGTTTTACTATAGTGTCTATTTACATGCTGTGCCTGACAAGTGTCCATTTCTTTTGTACAGATCTCATTCTTTCGCGTTGTTGCCCACCTTGTTGGAGACTGGTTGACTTGCCAGTGTCTTGCTTCTCTTGCGCTTCGCCCTGTGTCTAAGACTGCCATATTTGTATTACCAATCAATTCTCTTCCGTTTGCTTGCTACATGCGACTGTTTTTGATGCTGATTGGCTGGTGGGATGAAAATGAATTGAAATGAAGATCGCTTATTGTCACACGTAGGCTTCAAATGAAGTTACTGTGAAAAGCCCCTAGTCACCACATTCCAGCGCCTGTTCGGGGAGGTTGGTACGCGAATTGAATTGTGCTGCTGGCTTGCCTTGGTCTGCTTTCAAAGCCAGCGATTTAGCCCTGTGCTAAACCAGCCCCTGTTAATGAGTTAATTTTCCCCGTCTTCTCCTCTTTTTTCTTTTAATTTTTAGGACACACTGATGTATTTTGGTGTGTCTCTTGGTTTTGCGTTTTGTTGTAGCAGTCGTGGCGCTGGTTGGCATTGTGTGTTGAGGTGTTTGCAGAGTTTAAGCATCGCCTCATCTCTGGGTGGTGTAACCACGTCCACTTCTGCGGCCTCATCGACATGCTGGACCACCTCAGTTTCTAGTGCCGGCATGAAGGATGCAACTGGGGTTCACCTCTTCTTGGCGTGCTGGAGCATCGGTGACATGCTCTTCATCATTGGAAATGACTATGCTTTCCAGCAGAGCTGATCCAGGCACTGGGTCTTCTTGCTCAAACTAGCAAATGCGCGAGTGGTCTGTGGAGCTGTACAATGTGATATTCATTCGGCTGTCCTCAGAGTCAATGTCAGAGTTGCCGACTATTGCAATCTCCACATCGCTGTATTTCAGCATCTTCATCTATGTCCTCCCATTCGCCATCGTCTCGTCGACTGCTTGGGAGTAAATTACCAAAGCCATTTCAAGGACTTGTAACGGATCACCACATACCTCCGAGGCCATTTTGTCCAAGTTTGGGATGATTTCTTACATCTCTGGTTCAATCAATAGCTGATCTTCGGTTGTATCAGCAGCTTCAATTTCTACATGCGCCATCTCCAAACTCCCGCTCTCCACAGAGTCCAGCATGGTCTGGACGTCCCCCGTGACCACCTCGTCATTGCTTGCAGACCATTGGAGCTGTGCCGCTGGAGTCTCATTTGTGCTGTTGGAGAAGAGATCTGCAAGCAGCTCATAGTGTTCTTCATCCATCTCACCTTCCATGTCATCACTTACTGTATCATCGTCGATAACCTCGAGCAGATATCCATAGTAATCGGCCTCGGATTCAACATCATCGTAAGTCTTTTCACCTGAAAAATATAACTTTGCATACGAAATTACTTGTTTTTGAAATAATAATTATTATTATAATAACAGCTTATTGTCACAAGTAGGCTTCAATGAAGTTACTGTGAAAAGCCTCTAGTCGCCACATTCCGGCGCCTGTTCGGGGAGGCCGGTACGGGAATTGAACCCGCGCCGCTGGCCTTGTTCTGCATTACAAGCCAGTTGTTTAGAGCGTCAAGTTCAAAATCAGCCTTTTGTTTGGCCGCCAAAGTTTGTCTTAAGATTCCACTCTGTGGAATTTCAGTGGGACTGAAGAAATTGAAGAACGATTCATTTGATATGGTTCTTGTCGCTGTTCTTGGATTGCTTCAACCCCTGTACTTTGGTTTCATTCAAATTGTTCTTATTTTTGCCATCCCTCCAGTCGAGCGTGCAGCCGATGATTTGTGGTTCAGCAAAGGACGATTTCAGCAGACGTGAGTCCAACTGATACACTTGAGTGATCACCTCATTCGTGAAATACTCATCAGGCCCGAATGTAAACTCCAGAGTGAAGCTCCATGGCTTTCCATTCTCTGTCCATTTAATACTCACATCTTGCAGATGCTTTAATCCGGGTTCATCGTGTCCTCGTATCATGCCACTGAGCCTGTGTAGGCTCTTCAAGACTGTTTACCAGAATTGCGGAATGCTCACCGGCAGTTCCGCCCCTTTGGCTGGTTTGTCGTCCTCCACTAGGATTTCTTCTAAATCCTCATACGCTGTGCACACTGTAAGGCCTTGCAGTGATTCACTGTGCTCAGGTGACCAGCTATCCTCTAGGATATTTCGCTGCTTGACTAGATTCAAGGATTCACACAATTCTATCCCAAGTACTGAGTCCACATCCATGTCTACAATGTGAAAGAGTATTGTGTGCTTCTTGCCTGCCACTAGTTCGCAAACATCAAAGCTCACAAGAGTTCTTGTTCCGAAGTCTATCTTCAGTCCTGGCGATCAGCAAAGTCCCGCTGCACGCTTAGCTTTGCAAAGTATGTCGCCTAAGGGTCAAAGTCACAATGAATGAAAGCATCATTTCGCATTACCTTCGATTTGAGTACAGGCATAAAGGTTTTCAGACTGCTCTTACTATCTTCATTCTTTGTTACGATTTTTGTTTTTCAGAGTTTTCTGGTTTCTCGCCGTGATGAGATTGATGGAAAACTGTTCTTCAATGTTTATTTCATTTACTGCATGCACCACTCATGCATGGTCCATGGTGGAACGTGAAAAACATTGTGCCCAACACGGCCGCACCTGGAACAAACTTTTCCATAGGCCGGGCCTTGCCGTGGGGCATGTCGATTGCCACACTTTGGCACAAGATGGCGGCAGCGGCTCCTGTTGGCCGCTTAAAATGGCCACCTGCACTGAGACCATGTTTCTTCATGACGTGCGTCATAGCACCAATGGCGCTGGCTTCTTCTTCCATGTTGGCGCCAAAATGTCTTGATGAGAATGTGCCTATTCTTTGTGCAGCAATTTTGCTCACCTGGCAAGTCGTCACTGCCTTTTCGAGCACCAAATCTTCCTCCCGTAATAATATCGCCTGAAGCTTATCATCAAGTAAAATAAGACAATTTGGTCACGGGTTAACAAAGATTTCAGGTCACTGTAGTTGCATGACTGGGCCTACAGCCTCAAGTGCATGACAAAACTGTCAAATGATTCGCCAGGTCTCTAGGTGTGCATACGGAACATATAATGTTCAAACGTTTCATTCTTCTTTGAGGAATAATGCTTATCGGAGTGCTGCACCACTTCATCAAATTTCTTGTGATCCTCCCCATTATAAAACATAAATGACTTGTACAGTTCGAGCGCTTGTGAACCTGTCACTGTTAGCAGCAACGCGGTTCGCCTTTCATCAGACTGGGCCTGTAGGCCCACGGGCGCAACATAAAGTTTGAACTGCTGTTTGAATAGCCAGCAATTCTCACCTACGTTTCCGGACATCTGAAGCTGGCGGGGGGCCCTCAGTCCATCCATCTCGAGCCTCAGCATTTTCTTCTGCATTGGTTGCAGTTCACTAGACCGATCTTCAAGCCGAATGCCATCGCTATCTTTAAATCTTCAGCACTGTAGAGGGTTCCAACTTTGCTACTCCACTACTGGGCCGATATCTGGGGTTTGAGTATCTGTGTGTGTCTCCCTCCAGCTGGCACTGAAACTACAGAGGCCAGGGGTTGCCACACTGGGACACCTCCGCGGGAGAGAGCACTGAATCAAGCCTGCCGTTTATCCCTAACCGGAAGCCTGAGGCTTATATCACACAGATATCCAGACCCCCACCAATGCCCAGGTGATTCTCTCTCTTGCCGGTGGTACAACACCCACCCGGTTCCTACTTCGCTGGAGTAGCTTTCCCAAGAGAGAGAATAGGACACTGCTGTTTATTACCTAACCAGCAGCCTGTCCTGAGTGAACGGGTTTGAATCGTTCAAGATGACCCCAGATTCTCGACCCCGGAATTAAGGTGAGGAATTTCTTAACAATGACTTGGTCAGAGATCGCTGGTGAGAGATTGAAGAATTTAAACGACTCCAATTATCAGCAAATCGAGGTTTATTGCAAAACCCAGGTCAAAATCATCAAACAGAAGACATTATAATAAAATCTTAAGCTCTAACACAAACTATGTCTATTCAGGAAGTACTATAATGGACACAACGTAAAACCCCCTGCCCCAAAGCCTCAACCACTATCAAAGTCAAGGGAGTTTCGCACGCTGCTGCAGGGTACTTACGGTCCAAGGCTGCGGCTCGAGCGGGAGGTCAAGTCGAAGGTGGAGAGGTCAAGCCAAGAGACCCTCAATCGAAACACAGCCCCTTTTATATCCGTTTTACCTGGGGTTTTTTCTGTGTTCGGCCAGCTTTTTTGCATTGAATCGGTAAGGTTTAAAGTTCCCGCTGGTCCCGCCCCCTTTGAGCCGGTCAGACCTGTCGACTTCTGGGTTTTCCTCGCATTTGCATTGAATCGGTAAGGTTTAAAGTTCCCGCTGGTCCCGCCCCCTTTGAGCCGGTCAGACCTGTCGACTTCCGGGTTCTCCACGCAGGTCCGCTCCTTCCAGCCAGGCAGACCTGTCCCGATTTGAATTTGGCGCCGACTCCGCCCCCTCCACCCAGTGAGTTCCTGCCGGCTGCTCCTGTCAAGATTGGAGTACCTCCCCCAGGTCCGCCTCCAACTTGGGTTTTTTCCACCGGTTGCCTTGCAGGGCCTGGCCCAGCGCAATACACTAGTTCCAGACAGTCTATTCTTTTGGATAACAAGGTTCAGCTCCCTTGTGAAGATTTTTCAAGGGCTTCCATCTGCTTCGGAGATCGCTGCTATTCTCACCTCGCTATGTTGATGGGGTGTTGATTGGATTTCGCTCTGGTGGACACAAAGTCATTTACATCGGCATGGGGGCTATGACCATCACATTGTCCTGCTTGCAGGCAGGCCCCTCACAGCATTACCATTCCCCTTTGTCTCTGTTTTTAATCCCATTTAGTTGTCTGGCTTCTTCTTCCTTGTAGCTCCGGTTGCGGGGGGGGGGGGGGGGGGGGGGTTGTAAATACCTATGCCCCTACTCAGCTCAGCGGACCAAGCCTGCTGGGAAATTTGGTTACGTTCCTTTGGCTGAAAAGTGTCCAGTTTACAGTCTCTGGGTTTTATTCTTGGGCAGTCCAAAAAGGGCCGAATTGCCCGAAAACCTTACAGCACTCGTGGTACAATGTTGAGTTTGGTCCTTCGTACCTTACGAGGGAATCCACCAAACACTTCGACTAGTCCAAATCAGAATCTTTTACTAAGTCCCGCGTGGGAAGATAGCAATCTGATACAGAGCACGTTATCACTCCTCTGGAACTTGCACCAAGTACTGACCATTCACATGTATGTCTTAGTACCCTCTCAATCTTCTTCTGAAGATGGCCGGATGTGTCTCCCTTTATATCGGAGTCACAGGTCACATGACCTTAGTCTAGAGACCATATGGTGAGTCTGTACCGCCACCTGCTGGTTGGAGATTGCATACCTTCCAACTATGATATAGCCCATAGGCATATCACCACAAACCCTGCCCTTGTAAAAAGGCCACACGCATGCACTTTCAGTGACGGTTCCAGAGATTCTGGATCCGAATCCAGAAAACACCAAAGCCAATTGTAATGACCCTACATCCCAACTGAGATCAGCAAACTCAATACAGACCTGGAATTAAATTTATCATCTAGCTTGTCTCTGTGGTCAGGTGCTGTGGTACCACCACTGCTCTAACCTGAAGACATTTTCAAGAATGTGAAAATGTGGTCTGTTGCTGAAGATGTGAGGTAAATTCAAATTAATTGGGGATTATGGGGCTGTGTTGGACTCCAAAAACATTAGATATTAGGGCGGCATGGTAGCACAGTAGTTGGTAGCACTGTTGCTTCACAGCGCCAGGGTCCCAGGTTCAATTCCCGGCTTGGATCACTGTCTCTGCAGAGTCTGCACATTCTCCCAGTGTCTGTGTGGGTTTCCTCCGGGTGCTCCAGTTTTCTCCCACAGGTTCCGAAAGACTGTTAGGTAATTTGGACATTCTGAATTCTCCCTCTGTGTACCCGAACAGATGCCGGAATGTGGCGATTTGGGGATTTTCACAGGAACTTAATTGCAGTGTAAGCCTGCTTGTGACAATAAAGATTATTATTATTGTTATATATTTTACCTTTGCATTAAAAATTTCCATAGCAGTTAATATAGCAGTTAGTAGACAAGTCTCCTGGCCCTGATGGAATGCATCCCAGAGTGCTAAAAGAGATGGCTAGGGAAATTGCAAATGCACTAGTGCTAATTTACCAAAATTCACTAGAAACATAAAAAATTATGAAGGGAATAGATAGGATAGCTGCGGGCAGGTTGTTTCCACTGGCGGGTGATAGCAGAACTAGGGAGCATAGCCTCAAAATAAGGGGAAGTAGATTTAGGACTGAGTTTAGGAGGAACTTCTTCACCCAAAGGGTTGTGAATCTATGGAATTCCTTGCCCAGTGAAGCAGTAGAGGCTCCTTCATTTAATGTTTTTAAGATAAAGATAGATAGTTTTTTGAAGAATAAAGGGATTAAGGGTTATGATGTTCGGGCCGGAAAGTGGAGCTGAGTCCACAAAAGATCAGCCATGATCTCATTGAATGGTGGAGCAGGCTCGAGGGGCCAGATGGCCTACTCCTGCTTCTAGTTCTTATGTTCTTATATACACAAAGCTGTTTTCATCAACACATTTTTCAGCTCTGCATGGCCTTCTTCACGTGCTGTGTCTTGAACTGATCTGTTTTGCTCTCTCTTGATATTGTGCTTTTGATTTATGATCATGAGTTCCAGTGATTTATATGTTTAGCTCTAAAAGTACCAAACTGAACAATCCAAATATTTTGTTGGTTTTAATGCAAAATGTATCAGCGCATTAAGTGCTAAGGAAGTGGATATATGTTAAACAAAAAGAGTAACGGATAGAATGCATCAATTGGCAAAATCACTCAGGTGGAGAAAATGAAAGGAGAACCAGGGCTGGATTTTCTGACCCGCCATGCCATATTTCTGTTTTACCCCGCCGGCGGGATGCTTCGTTACACCGGCTGGTCAATAGGGTTTCCCATTGTGGGGCAGCCCCACGCCGTCGGTCGGGAAACCCCCGGGCTGCTGGCAAAACGGAGCGTCCCGTCGGCGGAGAATCCAGCCTCAGGCTTAGTGGGCCTGGCAGTACTGGCTGGAAAGATGTCTGCAAATGTAAGGAGATATAAGATAATGGAATATTTATAAATGTAGACAAAAATGTTGAATTTGGCCTACTAATCAAGGTTGCCAAGGACAGTGGGACTGAGAGATTGTGCCCAATGGTAGGTTAGAGCCATTTGTGATTGATGGAATTCCTGTCATTATGGGGAATATGCTTGGGATTTTTAAAAAATTGTTTATGGGTTGTGGATATCGACGGCAGAGTCAGCATTTAGTGCTCATCCCTCATTGCCCTGGAGAAAATGGTGGTGAGCCACCTTCTTGGAACGCTGAAGTGTAGGTATTTCCAAAGTGCTGTTAAGGAGGGATTGCCAGGATTTTGATCCTTTTTTATTATTTGTATGGCTGGGAAAGAAGTTATAGTTCGATGTCGGGTTAGCAATTCGTCCAGTGACTTCAACTGATGCAGCGTGAATGGTTGTGATGCCACCAGGAATGGATCTCTAAGGGTAGAAGTTCAGTATGTGGGCAGTGGGCAATGATCATTGTCACAGTCACCATTTAAACTGCTCCTCATGCTCCACTTCTGGAGAAAATGCCCAGCTCTGTCCTCAGCGGTTGAGGTTTGTCCAAGTTTTCTGTGGAAGGTTGAAACCTGATTTCACCACTTGGGTCAGTTGTCATTATGGGATTGGTGATATTTGTAGTCAACCAATCGAGAGGTGTACCATCGAGAGTTAGGGCTGCCATCAGTTTATAGGGTGTGGAGGAGCTGCAGGATTTCAGATGGATGGATTTTCCTTGAGGTGCTGTGTTAACAGGAGTGATTTGTTAACTGTCAGCAATGGTGTTCTTTGAGGAGTGGGTTTTCCCTCCGGACATTGAGAGGTTCAATGCGATCTAGCACATGAAAAACCACTCTGTTGGTCTCAATGTCCCGAAAAACAAATCTCCTGGCTTTCTGAAGGTAGATATTTACTATATTTTATATTTGATCTGATGACAGTAAAGGATTGGTAGTATATTTCCAAGTCAGGATGATGTGGTGACTTGGAGGAGAGCTTGCAGGTGGTGCTGTCCACATGTGTCTGATGTCCTTATATTTCTAGACGGGAGAGGCCAAGACTTGGTAGATGCTTTCAGAGGAGCCTTGGTGAGTTGCTGCCAAACAGTCCACTATTCATGGTACACACTGCAGCCACTGTGTGCCTGTGGTGTGCAGAAAATGTTTAAGGTGGTATTAAGGAGTGCCAATCAAACATTTCTTGAGTCTGGGCAAGTGGAGAGGATTAAATCAGGTTACAACACATAAACACCTCGGGAAACATACTTCCCAGCAATCAACTGTACAGTCTGTACAAATTTATTCCACTTTTTCACCCTCCCCCCCTACCCCTCATGGTACACACTGCTGACCTGTGCCTAATAATAATAATCTTTATTAGTGTCACAAGTAGGTTTACATTAACACTGCAATGAAGTTACTGTGAAAATCCCCTAGTCGCCACACTACGGCGCCTGTTCAGATACACTGAGGGAGAATTCAGAATGTCCAATTCACCTAACCAGCATGTCTTTCGGGACTTGTGGGAGGATCCTGGAGAACCCGGAGGAAACACACGCAGACACGGGGAGAACGTGCAGACTCCGCACAGACAGTGACCCAAGCTGGGAATCGAACCTGGGACACTGGCACTGTGAAGCAACAGTGCTAGCCACTGTAGCGGGTGTGTTATTACCAACATGTATCTCCCCCGTTGAGGGACAGAGGATCGAATGCGGGCTCGTTAATTCCCCAAGATAAAAGCCGGCCCAGGAAGCAGACCAGACTCGACTGGGACTTGGACTGTTGCTTAGTTGCTGCATTTCGTGCTGTGGGCAGAAAATAAACTACTTTTGACTCACCTTTTTGGGATTCCTCATTGAATACGAGAGGGTGGACTGCTGCATGGTCCAGTTTTCCTTATTAGGGGTTACCCCCAAGATTTGGATGCGGAGGGATTTGGCAATAGTGTTTTTTTTAATGTATTTTATTACCAACATGTATCAAAACAGGTTACAACACATAAACACGGAAACATACTTCCCAGCAATTGACTATACAGTTTGTACAAACTTTTTCCCCTTCCCCGCCCCCCCCCCCCCCACCCGCGACGAACAGCTCCTCAAACACGGTCACAAACATCCCCCACCTTTTCTCAAACCCCTCTGCAGGGCTCCTTGACTCATTTTTTATCTTCTCCAACTGCAGGAAGTGGTACAGGCCACCCAACCAAGCCACTACCCCCAGCGGCGATGCTGACCGCCACTCCAGCAAAATTCGCTGCCGTGCAATCAGAGAGGCGAAGGCCACAACATCAGCCTTCCTCCTCTCCATCAGCTCCGGCTTCTCTGAAACCCAAAATATTGCCACCAACGGGTCCAGGTCCACCTCCTCTTTCACTATCCTGGCTAAGACCGTGAACACTCCTCCCCAGGATCTTCCCAATTTTTCACAACCCCAAAACATGTGCGCGTGATTCGCTGGCCTACGCCCACACCTCTCACACTCATCTGCTACCCCCTGAAAGAACCCACTCATTCTCATCTGAGTCATATGCACCCTGTGCACCACCTTAAACTGTATCAGGCTCATCCTTGCACAAGAGGGCAGCACGGTAGCATAATGGTTAGCACAGTTGCTTCACAGCTCCAGGGTCCCAGGTTCGATTCCTGGCTTGGGTCACTGTCTGTGCAGAGTCTGCACGTTCTCCCTGTGTCTGCGTGGGTTTCCTCCAGGTGCTCCGGTTTCCTCCCACAGTCCAAAGATGTGCAGGTTAGGTGGATTGGCGATGATAAATTGCTCTCAGTGTCCAAAAAGTTTGGGTGGGGTTAGTGAGTTACAGGGTTACTGGGATAGGGTGGAGGCATGGGTGTAAGTGGGGTGCTCTTTCCAGGGGCTAGTGCAGACTCGATGGGCCGAATGGCCTTCTTCTGCACTGTAAATTCTATGATCTATGAAGAAGAGATCCCTACGCATGCCTCACTCCATACTCCCCAATTGATCTACCCTCCCAACTCCCTTTCCCATTTCTCCTTGATCTTCACCACTCGCTCGCCTCCCTGCACCCCCCCCCCCCTCCCCCCCAGCCACTTGTACATATCACCAATTCTTCCCTGCCCTTCCACATCTGGCAGCAATTGTCGCTCCAGCAGGATGTATCCCGGCAACCTAGGGAACCACCTCCAGACCTTTTGCGCACTTTCCTCCACTTACGCTCCATTTTCCTCCATTTCCTGTATACACTATCCATCCCGCCTGGCTCAAACCCATGATTCTTGCACAGCGGCATTAACACGGACATCCCTTCCACCCTAAAATACCTCCTCAATTGATTCCATATCTTCACCGTGGACTGCACTACTGGGCTCTCT
Source organism: Scyliorhinus torazame (assembly GCF_047496885.1). NCBI lineage: Eukaryota > Metazoa > Chordata > Chondrichthyes > Carcharhiniformes > Scyliorhinidae > Scyliorhinus > Scyliorhinus torazame. The sequence continues at coordinate 78,906 of NW_027308535.1, read as the reverse complement.
GAATACCTATTCGGAGCCATTGACAGCGTTGCCGTCACCAAAGCCCTCAAACTAGACCCCCTACAAGATTCCTCCTCCATCCTAACCCACTCTGCCCATTCTCCTTCCCACCATCGCCGTGCCTTATCCACATTCACCACCCAGTAATAATGAAGCAGGATCTCGCTGGAACGCGCTGCCGGAGGAGGTGGTGGAAGCAGGGACAATAGTGACGTTTAAGGGGCATCTTGAGAAATACATGAATAGGATGGGAATAGAGGGATACGGACCCCGGAAGTGCAGAAGATTTTAGTTTAGATGGGCAGCATGGTCAGTGCAGGCTTGGAGGGCTGAAGGGCCTGTTCCTGTGCTGTACTTTTCTTTGTTCTTTGGTCTTTGTTCGTCCAACCCCCTCTGCTGCCTCTGCCTCTGGAGCAGGGTCCTCCCGACCCTCGGCATCTTCCCCGCCCGTACAGAGCCCAAAATGATCATGTCCAATTTCTGAATAAATGCCTTTGGTATAAAGATCGGGAGAGCCTGAAAAATAAACAACAACCTCGGCAGAATATTCATTTTCATCACTTGGAGCCTCCCCGCCAATGTCAACTGCAACGCATCCCTCCTCGTAAGATCCTCCCTGGCTCCTCCACCAGCTTCCTTAAGTTCCATTTATGGAGCCCCGTCCATTCCCTCACTACCTAAATCCCCAAATACCTGAACCCATCCCTCATTACCGTAAATGGGACCCCCCCTAAATTTGCCCACCATCCCAGCTCACTCACCGGGAATTTCCCTACATTCAGCTTATACCCCGAGAACCCACCAAAACTCCCCAGCAGGCCCATAATCCTGCCCATATTCTCCAGCGGTTCCAAAAAATACAGCAACAGGTCATCGGCATAGAGCGACACCCAATGCTCCCTCTGTCTCCTCATAATCCCTGTCACTCCGCCAACCCCTTTGAGAGCCATCGCCAACGGCTCTACGGCCAGCGCAAAGTAATGGCAACAGTGGGTACCCTTGCCTTGTACCCCTGTGTAAGTCAAATCTCCATGAACTCATATTATTCGTCCTCAGACTCGTCTTTGGTGCCACATACAGCAACCGCACACATGCCACAAATCTCGGCCCAAACCCAAACCTTTCCAAACCCGCGAACAAGTACTGTCGCTCCACCTGATCAAATGCCTTCTCCGCGTCCATGGACACCACCACCTCCGATACCAGAGCCCCAGACGGATTCATCACTACATTCAACAGCCGTCTTACATTCAGCAGGCGAGCTGCCTGCCCTTTACGAAGCCTGTTTGATCTTCTGCAACCATCCCCGGGACACAATCCTCCATCCTCCTTGAGGCATACAAGATGATCGGAGGATTGGATAGGGTGGACAGTGAGAGCCTTTTTCCTCGAATGGTGATGTCCAGCACGAGGGGACATAGCTTTAAATTGAGGGGAGATAGATATGACAGATGTCAGAGGTAGGTTCTTTACTCAGAGAGTAGTAAGGGCGTGGAATGCCCTGCCTGCAACAGTAGAGGACTCGCCAACACTAAGGGCATTTAAATGGTCATTGGATAGACATATGGACGATAAGGGAATAGGGCTTTAGAGTGGTTTCACAGGTCGGCGCAACATCGAGGGCCAAAGGGCCTGTACTGCGCTAATGTTCTATGTTCTATCCTCCCCGCCAACAACTTAGCCAATACTTTCTCATCCGTGTTCAATAGTGATATGGGCCTATACAACCCACATTCCACCGGGTCCTTTCCCTTTTTCGGGATTAGCGTGATTACTGCCTGCATCATCGTCTCCGGCAGCACCCCCCACCCCCCTTCTCCAGCGCTTCATTAAACGTTCCCAACAGATGTGGTGCCAGGTGCATCGCAAATTCCTTATAAAATTCCACCAGGTACCCATCCAGCCCTGGGGCCTTCCCTGACTTTATACCCCTGATACTATCCAGCACCTCCCTCAGACCCAGGGGCTCCTCCAACGCCTGCCTCGTTGCTTCCTCCACATGGGGAAATTCCAGCTCGTCCAGAAACGGCCCCATGTCTATCTCCTCTCCGCCCGGGTCCACCTCATGCAGTCCCTGGTAGTACTCCCTAAACACCTTGTTTATTTTCCCTGGCTCCGACTCCACATCCCCAGCCCTAGTCCATACCTTCAATATTTCCCTGGACACAGCCTGCTTCCGCAACTGGTGCGCCAACATGCGGCTCGCCTTCTCCCCATACTTATATTGCACCCCTCTTGCCCTACGCAGTTGCCCTACCACCCTCTCCACTGTCAACCTGTCATACTGCCCCTGCAACTTTTTCCTCCTCGCCAATCCCTCCACGGTGGGCACCCTCGAATACCCCCTGTCCACCTCCACTAACTCGCTGACAGGACAGTCATGTTCCTCCCTCCTTTCCCTGTCTGGGATTTAGCAATAGTAACACTATTTAACATCAACATTCCAGATTGTTAGGGGCACTGTAACTGGGAATGTCAGTGACGCATTGACTCGGCTCGGCCGCTGGGGGCAGTGACGCGGTGACTCGGCTGGGGGCGGGTGACTGATGTCTTGCGGATGTGTGCGAGACATCTTCCGCGATGAGCTTATTTTGCGGCGTAGAGTTTCCTGTAAATCACATGGAAGCTGCAGAAGAGGTAGTTTTAGAGCCGGAGGAGCGAGCGAGGGCAGGAAGAGGAGAGCAGCATGGCGGCAGCTTTCCGGGCCTTTCTAACGGCGGTGTTAACAGTCCAAGGTAAGGCCTGGTCTTTTCTCCCTCCAGGGCTGAGTCCGGCCCCGGCCCCGGCCCCGGCCCCTCCTAACCTCCCCCAAACTCTGCTGGGGTCAAACACTTGCTCTTCCAGCTTGGAAATCAAGTAGGTTGCACCGCCCCTTATTGAACCCAACTTTTAATTTTTAAATGAACAAAATACTGCGGTTGCTGGAATCAACAACATGCAGGAAAAGTCAGCAGGCCTGGCAGCATCTGTGTGGGGAGAGAAAGAGAGTTGACCATTTCGAGTCCAGTATGACTCCTCTCCAGCCAAACTGACTCGAAATGTTAACTGTGTTTCTCTCTCCCCACAGATGCTGCCAGGTCTGCTGAGTTACTCCTGCATTCTCTCTTCCTTCCTTTTAATTTTAAATTTCTCCTCCACTTTGTGTTTGACTGGTCAAAAGATTGTGGCTTTAGCTTTTTGTTCTGTTTGGACTCAAACCTGTATTGAACATGGGGGGTCTGCGATTAAAAACAGAAAATAGGAGTCTACTCCCTCCCACCCACCCCACCGTGTCCAGAGATAGATTTGGGAATGGAATGAGAAATTAAAATCGCTTATTGTCACAAATAGGCTTCAAATGAAGTTACTGTGAAAAGCCCCTAGTCGCCACATTCCGGCACCTGTTCGGGGAGGCTGTTACGGGAATAGACCCTTGTTCAGAACCACAAATCTCATCTGATGACAGACCTGTTTTGTATTTCTGGCCTTTTTTTTTTGTCTTTATTTCAAATTTCCAGTACTGGCATGGTTACTTTTTTAAAATTGCGGTATTTGCAATACTCGTGTTAGATGAAAGGTTTGGAAAAGATTGCTGGACTTTCTTCGTTTAAACATTTTCCACCTGCCCTGCAAGAGCTGCTACGGTGCTGACAGTCATCTGGTGCCTCAAAGAACCTTCCATTCTTTAAGTAGATGAATCAATGTAGAATCGAGGGCCTTATTACCAAACCCAATTAATCCCCACTTTGATATTGGATATGATTTTGCTAGATGAGAGTATCTTGCGGCGTGTGCCGTTAAGATACACTCATCTAGCTTTTTCCTGCACCCTTCAGCTCAAAACTACTTTTTGCCTGAAAGTTACAAAAGTATGAGGTGGCATTAGTGTGACAATAGTATGGGACAACATTTTATCCCTTCAACTAATGGGATTTGAAGCTTCAGTAAGAAACCGGAGCAACAGGGTGACTGTGGAGTTTGCACTTTCTCCCTGTGTCTGCATGGGTTTCCTCCCACAGTCCAAAGATGTACAGGTTAGGTGAATTGGCCATAATAAATTGACCCTTATTATCCAAAACGTTAGGTGGGGTTATGGGGATAGGGCAGGGGCTTGAGTTTAGCTGGGGTGCTCTTTCCAATGATTGGTGCAGACTCGATGGGCCAAAGTCCTCCTGCGCTGTACGGATTCTATGATTCTAACAGTTTGAATAATCGAGTGGGTGAAAATATTATATCGGGTAAGGAAAGTGAAATAGTGGGGCAGTATTTGATTAAGGTAAAAATAAGAGACCGAGAGCAAGTAATAACAGTTTAACGGTTTCACCGTGCATCAGTTGCTGAAAGTAAGCATGCAGGTACAGCAGGGATAAAGAAGGCAAATAGTATGTTGGCCTTCAGAGTGAGAGGATTTGAGTACAGGAATAGGGATGTTTTACTGCAATTGCATGGGGCATTGGTAAGGCCACACCTGGAGTATTGTGTGCAGTTTTGGTGTCCGTATCTGAGGGAGGCTATTCTTGCTATGGAGGGAGGGCAGCGAAGGTTTACCAGGCAGTTTCCTGGGGTGGGAGGATTGCCATATGAAGAGAGACGGTTAAGGTTATATTCATTGGAGTTGAGAAGACGAGGGGATCTCATAGAAACTTATAAAATTCTGACAGGATTAGACAAGGTAGATTCAGAAAGAATGTTCCCTATGGTGGCGGAGTCCAGACCTAGTTTGAGGATAAGGGGTAAACCTTTCAGCACTGAGGTGAGGAGAAATGTCTTCACCCAGAGAGTGGTAAATCTGTGGAATTCACTACCACAGACAGTAGTTGCGGCTAAAACGTGTAATTTCAAGAAGGAATTAGATATAGCTCTTGGGGCTAAAGTGATCAAGGGATATAGGGAGGGGAGGTGGGTTCAGGGTATTGAACTTGATGATCAGCCATAATAATGAATGGCAGATCAGGCTCATAGGGCCTCCTATTTTCTCTGTATAATCTCAGGAGAATTTACTACATGTGCAGTTCAGGCTGTTCAAAAACTACAAAATAAATTGAAAATATTTCAAGTAAGATTGTGAAATTTTAAATAGGGGCACATGTAAAGTGGGGTGATGGAAGTGCTATGTGAATGGTATTGAAATAACTCCGGCTGAAATTGAGAGAGCTAGGGGTTTTAGTTGACCCAGGTCGATCCGGGTCCTCGGCGCCATGAGGCAGCAGTGTGCTGCCACTGTGCTGCCCTATTTTCTATTCCTAATCAGATTTGCAGGGATTTTCTTTGATCCCTACAGTCAAGTTATTTATTCAAATACTGTAAATCTAGTTGCCATTAAATTTAACTGATTGAACCTGCATACATAAAATTAATCATGTGGTGCATTTTGACTTTGGATCCTGTTTAGCAACATCATACTGCCCATACCAAACATTGGTTGTTAAGAGAATTATTTTCTTCAAAACAAATATATATTATAAAGAGATGCTAATAATGAAGTATGACTTAAGTTTCTACTGATATATGTACATAACTTTACTTTGTGAATCGTGGTATCAAAACAGCTCCAATTGCTTCTTGTGACTTTTTACCAGTCATTGAATGTTCTGGTTGAAATTTGTTCTGAATGGGACCTGTGAAAAACCAGAGACATTTTCTCAGACTGCTTGTGGTGCTGAGCCTGACACTTTGTCTTGGTTTCTGACACTCGGGGCTAGGGACTTCTGCGTAGAGATCTTTTTAAAAAAACACTTGGTTAAATCTGAAACTAATTTCTCTTAGTAATGAAATTTCACATACCTCAGCTGTCTGCTCCAATTGCCTGTCTTCTCAGTCATCCACTTGAATCTTTTGAAGGGCGAAGTCATGCATGGAACGTCTTATTCCACCGCCCACTGATCTCTCGTCTGACGTAAATCACCTAAAGAAGATTGCTTTCATATCTTGTACTTGTTTTCACTCCTGTGCCTAAAGAACCGCTGTACGGTACATATGAAGACTAATATAGACTCAGATTGTACACTAATTTCAACAAGGTGTCCTTTGTCACGGCATGTCCACTGTAAAAAAAGAGGAAGTATGGTGTCTTTTCTGACCCATCACCTCTACAGTTACTAGATCGTTTCGCCCATAATAATCATCTGTTTACGGTACACAAAGTTATATGTTTAATATTGATCGTGACCTGCAGTCGCGGTACTTTGTATTTAGTCTAATTTTGTTCTTGGGCAAAATAAGCAAGTTATCAAAATCGAGTAATACAACATCAGCTTCCATCACCAATGTAATGTTTTGTGTGTTTTTCTCCTTGGCACATGCACCAACTGGCATCAAAATTCGGGCATTTTGCTTGCATTTTACAAATGCTGTAACAAAACTACCATACATACTTGTGTAAAAGTCAGTCCCGTGATTTGTGAAATCATTGCTACCAAAGGGTTTGTGGGGTTGGGAAGAGAGCATTGTTTTAAATGTCCAGGTGATAATTGGAAAGGCAAGAGTGAAACCAACCAAGTACTTCTCAACGTGGATAATGGTAGCAAAAATAAATCCTAGTCATCATAAAAGTTACAAAGCGATAATTACAGTGATGGGTTAGTTTTAAAGAGAGAAAATTGTCTGGAACTTTGCAGAGTGCAAGTGTAGAAGGCGGACTCACTCAAAACCTGGAACCAAGAAAGGATGTGTTTTATAAAAAGCAGTAGAAATGCAATTTTAGGATAGGACTATTTTTTTAAACAGAAGTATATGATTAAGATTATTGAGCAGAGGATCAGGTTCAAAGGTTTATTTAACAGACTTCAGTTTCCTTTAATAATGGGTGGAAAACTAAATTAATTTGGCCATTCCGCAGCTTCCTAGCAACTAGAGGTCACGAAGCCCATTCTTTGTAGCCCAAGTCAAGTATGCATGTTAACCCCTCAACCGTTACTGATGTAATATTCTACGCCATGACTTTTGGCTGGAAAAAGTGGTCTTAAACATTTGTTTTAATAGAGTCTAAGTCACAACTACTGCTGCGAAACCTCTCTGGCCCTGAAAAAATATTTTATACTTGTGTAATATCACTTTTTTTTCTATTATGATAAAATGTCAATGTTTTTAATATAATTCTTTATAAAGTTTGTTTCTGATGTTTTAGTTGACTAATACTGGAGCACTGCATTTGAAGCTATTTTCCAATGTGACTTAATGCTTGAAAATTAATATGACTACAGTCCCCAATAAAAACACATGACATTTAGCAAAAGTTATGCATCAATCTTCATATACGTATGATTTTTTAAAAATGCTTTATTTATTTCTGATCATCTACCATTGCCTCAATTCTTTGTTTCACAGTTTTGTGAGAGAGGGACAGCTGTAAATGTTCTTTTCCCCACCTTCTCCACATGTTAACAATATCAATTGCAAGAGGCAAAGTCAAAGGCCCGTAACCTCTGGATTCCCCAGCGTCGTATTAGGGGGTACCCCTATGATGCGCTGAGAATCCCTCCTCTCAAGTTCCCAATGCGACCCACTCTGACTCTTTTCCCCACACCCACCTCCTGGACTGATCCCTGCCCTCCCTCTCCCTTCTCTTTCAGCTTGTTCAAGAATGGTTAATGCCCTCTTAAACTGAACTTGTTGCTTTGAAAGCTCCTGATTTTTGCCTTTATGGTTTACCAGCATATTCCTGTGAACAGTTTCCAATTGTCATTAAGCTTATTTGGTTTTGGGCTTTTGCTAAATATCACTTTGAGTCAAATAAGGCACTTTTCGTCAGCTTTTCCAAAAAAACTTCTAAATCAATACTCCAGGAAAGCCTCGTGTATACATGAACATGATTCGTGCCTTGGCTGGAAGCTCAATAACCTGAGGTAGGGAGCGAGCACGCCTTAACTTTAATCAGTACATAACACTAGTGCTATTAATTAAGAGGAAGAAAGGAAATGTTTTAATTTGAATATCTTGTTAATAAACTAAGCCTCTGCTTATTTAGGGAAAACCTTTGGAATTGTACAGTGTTTTTTACTTTGACATACATATGACGTTCAGTGCCTTGTATTTTTGGCAGCGTTTGGAGAAATACAGAGGCCTACAAATCTACAGATTCGTGCTTTTAATCTAAACTATGTGCTTAAATGGGATGATGTGCAGAGAAGCTACTACAGTGTAAACTATACTGTACAGTACAAAAGGTAAGCCACCAATTATTACTATTTCCTAAGTTGTATTTCTGCCACCCTGCATTTCTATATAGATTACTTTGTGGAGCAGAAGCAAGGTTGGAAATTGCACAGGGAAAAGGGAATCAGAGACGAGTAGGAACCAAAAGGATATTGGAGCGATGGGTTTCCCCGAGGAAGTTTGGAAGAGGGATTAATGGAGGGAGTTCCAGAGGACTGAGCAATTAACAGATATCAGTAGTAAAATGCGATCAGTGAACAATAAGGTGTAGCCAGCTTTGGAGGAGCACAAGCCGTGGACACGTGGCAAACGTGAAAACAATAGAGAAGGCCTGAAAAAATAATTGTATTGGGTGCAAGGCAACAGTGGAATTTGATCAGAACAGTGCTGTTAGGAATGCAAGACTTTCTGCAAGTGGGTGAAGGCAAGGAGACGAGGAAGGAAAAATTGGAGAAGTCAGTCTTTGAGATGATAAAGGTGTGTTTTAGGGTTTTAACTGAGTGGGAAAGTAGTACTGATAAAAGTGTGTGTTTGTATCTCAAGAACATGTGAAGAGTTTTCTGGTGTCTGTTATAAGGATTGTTCCTCCTGCTTTGCAAGCCCTACGAATGTAGCCTTAAAATAATTTCTGCTAATTTGTGGGAGCTCGCAGCTAAACCTTGACAGCAAAGAGGACGTTTGTTAAATTTACCACTCAATCTAGCTATGTTTGTCTTGCATTCCAATCGGCACTATTCTGATAATTCCACTTTCTCCTTGAGCCCCAATAAATTTCTTTTTAAGACATTCTCTATTAGTACATCTCTCTGCTTCAGATCAAACCTATTTTTTTCTTCGCTGCAGAGTAGTAAAGCTAGATTGGAAATACTGGTTGCCAGAGGCCGAGACCAGTAGAATCTGGTGACAAGATCATCTTTATTAGTATCACAAGTAGGCTTACATTAACACTGCAATGAAGTTACTGTGACAATCCCATAGTCGACACACTACGGTGCCTGTTCGGGTACTGAGGGAGAATTCAGAATGTCCAATTTGCCTAACTAGCACATCTTAAACCGCAGGTTTAAGACATGGCAGGAGATCTCAGACCCGTGTCATGCTCCTCGTGTGCGATGTGGGAGCTCAGGGACACGTCCACTGCCCCTGGCTCCTTCACGTGCAAGAAGTGTGTCCAGTTGCAGCTCCTGTTAGACCGCTTGACGGCTCTGGAGCTGCGGATGGACTCACTTTGCAGCATCCGCGATGCTGAGGACGTCGTGGATAGCACGTTTAGCGAGTTGGTCACACCGCAGGTGAAAGGTACTGAGGGAGATAGAAATGGGTGACCAAAAGACAGAGCAAGAGTAGGAAGGCAGTGCAGGTGTCCTCTGCGGTCATCTCCCTGCAAAACAGATATACCGCTTTGGATACTGTTGAGGGAGATGGCTCACCAGGGGAAGGCAGCAGCAGCCAGGTTCATGGCACCATGGCTGGCTCTGCTGCGCAGCTGGGCAGGAAGAAGAATGGCAGGGCTATAGTGATAGGGGACTCAATTGTAAGGGGAATAGACAGGCGGTTCTGCGGACGCAATCGAGACTCCAGGATGGTATGTTGCCTCCCTGGTGCAAGGGTCAAGGATGTCTCTGAGCGGCTGCAGGACATTCTGGGGGGAGGGGGGGGGAGGGTGAACAGCCAGCTGTCGTGGTGCACATAGGCACCAACGATATAGGTAAAAACCGGGACGAGGTCCTACAAGCTGTATTTAGGGAGCTAGGAGTTAAACTAAAAAGTAGGACCTCAATGGTAGTAATCTCAGGATTGCTACCAGTGCCACGAGCTAGTCAGAGTAGGAATGTCAGGATAGAGAGGATGAATACGTGGCTCGAGAGATGGTGCAAGAGGGAGGGATTCAAATTCCTGGGACATTGGAACCGGTTCTGGGGGAGGTGGGACCAGTACAAACCGGACGGTCTGCACCTGGGCAGGACTGGAACCGATGTCCTAGGGGGTGTTTGCTAGAGCTGTTGGGGAGAGTTTAAACTAATGTGGCAGGGGGATGGGAACCGATGCAGGAAGTCGGAAGGTAGTAAAACAGGGACAGAAATAAAAGGCAGTAAGGGGGAAAGTGTAAGGCAGAGAAGCCATAGTCAAAAATCAAAAAGGGCGACAGTACAAGGTACAGTGACTGAGGGGAGCTCAGTGAATAGGACCAGGAATACTAAAAGAAACAAAACAGGAAGTGAAAACATTAATGGTAAGCGACGCGGCAGGTTGTTACATGAAGATATGGGTTCGACGACAAGGAAAATTAGGAGAAAGGTTAAGAGGAAATATAACTTGGGAGAGGTTACTGATCGAGGTGTTAAGATTCAGAACAGAGGTTAAAAAAGCCAACATAAGTGTACTTTACCTGAATGCTTGTAGTATTCGGAATAAGGTAAATGAGTTGATGGCGCAAATCATCGTGAATGACTATGATTTAGTGGCCATTACTGAAACATGGTTAAAGGATGGTCACGACTGGGAGTTAAATATCCGAGGGTATCAAACTTTTCGGAAGGACAGAGTGGATGGTAAGGGAGGTGGTGTAGCTCTGTTATTTAAGGATGACATCGGTGCTATGGAGGATAAGGTTGAATCCATTTGGGTGGAAATCAGGAATAGTAAGGCGAAAAAGTCACTGATAGGAGTAATCTATAGGCCACCAAATAGTAACATTATGGTGGGGCAGGCAATAAACAAAGAAATAACAGATGCATGTAGAAATGGTACAGCAGTTATCATGGGGGATTTTAATCTACATGTTGATTGGTTTAACCAGGTCGGTCAAGGCAGCCTTGAGGAGGAGTTTATAGAATGTATCCGCGATAGTTTCCTAGAACAGTATGTAATGGAACCTACGAGGGAACAAGCGGTCCTAGATCTGGTCCTGTGCAATGAGACAGGATTGATTCAGGATCTCATAGTTAGGGATCCTCTCAGAAGGAGCGATCACAATATGGCGGAATTTAAAATCCAGATGGAGGGTGAGAAGGTAAAATCAAGCACTAGTGTTTTGTGCTTAAACAAAGGAGATTACAATGGGTTGAGAGAAGAACTAGCTAAGGTAGACTGGGAGCAAAGACTTTATAGTGAAACAGTTGAGGAACAGTGGAGAACCTTCCAAGTGATTTTTCACAGTGCTCAGCAAAGGTTTATACCAACAAAAAGGAAGGACGGTAAAAAGAGGGAAAATCGACCGTGGATATCTGAGGAAATAAGGGAGAGTATCAAATTGAAGGAAAAAACATACAAAGTAGCAAAGATCAGTGGGAGACTAGAGGACTGGGAAATCTTTAGGGGGCAACAGAAAGCTACTAAAAAAGCTATAAAGAAGATTAAGATTATGAGAGTAAACTTGCTCAGAGTATAAAAACAGATAGTAAAAGTTTCTACAAATACATAAAACAAAAAAGAGTGGCTAAGGTAAATATTGGTCCTTTTAGAGGATGAGAAGGGAGATTTAGTAATGGGAGATGAGGAAATGGCTGAGGAACTGAACAGGTTTTTGGGGTCGGTCTTCACAGTGGAAGACATAAATAACATGCCAGTGACTGATGGAAATGAGGCTATGACAGGTGAGGACCTTGAGAGGATTGTTATCACCAAGGAGGTAGTGATGGGCAAGCTAATGGGGCTAAAGGTAGACAAGTCTCCTGGATCTGATGGAATGCATCCTAGAGTGCTAAAAGAGATGGCTAGGGAAATTGCAAATGCATTTACCAAAATTCACTAGACTCTGGGGTGGTCCCGGCGGATTGGAAATTAGCAAACGTGACACCACTGTTTAAAAAAAGGAGGTAGGCAGAAAGCTGGTAATTATAGGCCAGTTAGCGTAACTTTGGTAGTAGGGAAGATGCTGGAATCTATCATCAAGGAAGAAATAGCGAGGCATCTGGATGGAAATTGTCCCATTGGGCAGACGCAGCATGGGTTCATAAAGGGCAGGTCGTGCCTAACTAATTTAGTGGAGTTTTTTGAGGACATTAACAGTGCGGTAGATAACGGGGAGCCAATGGATGTGGTATATCTGGATTTCCAGAAAGCCTTTGACAAGGTGCCACACAAAAGGTTGTTGCATAAGATAAAGATGCATGGCATTAAGGGGAAAGTAGTAGCATGGATAGAGGATTGGTTAATTAATAGAAAGCAAAGAGTGGGGATTAATGGGCGTTTCTCTGGTTGGCAATCAGTAGCTAGTGGTGTCCCTCAGGGATCAGTGTTGGGCCCACAACTGTTCACAATTTACGTAGATGATTTCGAGTTGGGGACCAAGGGCAATGTGTCCAAGTTTGCAGACGACACTAAGATAAGTGGTAAAGCAAAAAGTGCAGAGGATACTGGAAGTCTCCTCTAAAACATGCTGCTGTGCAGAGAGACCTGGGTGTGCTAGTGCATGAGTCGCAAAACTGCAAAAAGCAGAACTAGTGGGCATAGCCTCAAAATAAGGGCAAGTAGATTTAGGACTGAGTTTAGGAGGAACTTCTTCACCCAAAGGGTTGTGAATCTATGGAATTCCTTGCCCAGTGAAGCAGTAGAGGCGCCTTCATTAAATGTTTTTAAGATAAAGATAGATAGTTTTTTGAAGAATAAAGTGATTAAGGGTTATGGTGTTCGGGCTGGAAAGTGGAGCTGAGTCCACAAAAGATCAGCCATGATCTCATTGAATGGTGGAGCAGGCTCGAGGGGCCGGATGGCCTACTCCTGCTCCTAGTTCTTATGTTATTACGTTCTTTCGGGACTTGTGGGAGGAAACTGGAGCACCCGGAGGAAACCCATGCAGACTCCACACAAACAGTGACCCAAGCAGGAATTGAACCCTGGTCCCTGGCGCTGTGAAGCAACATCTCATGCAGCCAGTGGTCAGTCAGTTTTTAGCAAATTAAGGGTATGAAGAGTTGGCACAGTGTATCAACAGCTTTGGTGTCGAGCTCAAGATCCTGGTTTCTCATCATCAAGTATTCCCCTTTGTGTTGGGTGGGTGGGATTATTATGAGAAATCGCTTCCTTCTTGCTCCCTTTATATGTGCGAGGAAGTTAGTGGTATAGTGATAATGTCACTAGCCTCGTAATCCAGCAATTTAGGCTAATGCTGCAAGGACACCAGATTCAAATCACAACGCGCCTGGAAGAATTTAAACTTAATTTGAGTATTGCTGAGAAAAGACATGCTGTTGAAGTTTTTTGTCTTGCACTCATCGGGACAATAATGCAAGAATACCAAATGAATAGGGGACAACAATTCATGCTTCATTTACACTTCAAGCTTTGTTTAAATTCAAACTAGGCAGATTGACTCTGGTCAACCCATTGTACAAGGGAAAACACCAGAGAATTGCTGTTGCCTATTTTTAGTTGAACAGTGCAATTTTTTGTTTTAATCATTTACGGGATGTGGGCGCACTGGCTCAGCCAGCATTTATTGACTATCCCTAGTTGCCCTTCAGAGGCGGTGGTGAGCTGCTTTCTTTAACTGCTGCAGGCCCTGAGGTGTAAGTACACCTACAGTGCTGTTAAGGAAGGATTTCCAGAATTTTTGACCCAACAACACTGAAGGAACGGTGCTATATTTCCAAGCCGGGATGGTGAGTAACGTGGAGGAGGGGAACCTCCAGGTTATGGTGTTCCCAGATATCTGTTGCTCTTGCCCGTCTAGATGGCAGCGGTCTTAGAAAGTTCTCTCTGAGGAACTTTGGTGAGTTTCTGCAGTGCATTTTGTGGATGGTGCACACAGATGCCACTGTTTGTTGAAGGTGGAGGGATTGAATGTTTGTGGAAGGGTGTCAATCAAGCAGGTTGCTTTGTCCTGGGTGGTGTTGAGTTTCTTGAGTGTTTTTGCGCTGCACTCATCCAGCCAAGTGGAGAGTATTCCATTTCATTCCTGACTTATGCCTTGTAGATGGTGGGCAGGCTTTGCGGGGGTCAGGAGGTGGGTTACTTACCTCAGGATTCCTAGCCTTTGACCTGCTCTGGTAGCCATAGCATTAATATGGCTTGTCCAGTTGAGTTTCTGGTCAATGGTAACCCCGGGCTGTTGTTAGTGGCAGATTCAGCGATGATCATGAACTGCTTTGGTATCTTGAGGAAGCGTGAACATTGTGCAAACGTACCAAACATGTCAGTTATATGTCCCAAAGACAGGCGGATCATATAAAATCGAATGTCCCTTCGACTGTTGACAGCAGGCAACATACCAACCGTCATAGTATGGTATGCTTACGCATGCTAGAAGCTACATGCATTAATACACAGGACCCTGTTCTTTGCAGACAGAAAGAACATGTGCACACATTGTGTCTGTTTCAAACTAATCAAAATAGGTGACAGCCATTCTGAGGTTCATTTTCCAGGGCAATGCCTTGATCAGAGTCAACCTTCCTGTTTCGAATCGAAACCTTGGCAGTTGACAGTCAGTCATCAGTTAACTGGTGCATTCTCCATGGCAGTGACTCTACCAGTCAGAGTTCACTTGCCAACCACACTCTCTTCCTATGAAGCATAAATTGTTGTTCCCTTCACATTACGTATTCTTGCAAATTGTCCTGATTGCAAGAGGAAAAGCTTCAACATGTGTATTTACTCAGCAACACCCAAGTTCTGCGCTACCAAAGCAACTATTTGAACTTAATCAGTAAATTCAAATAATAAAAGTCTGGAATGATAAAGCTAATCTCAGTAATGATGACCATGACAATTAATATTGATTGTTTTAATGTCCTTTAGGGAATGAAATCTTTGCTACCTGGTCTGAACCACATGGGATTCCAGACCCAATGTGGTTGACTCTCAACTGCAGTCTGAAATGGCTTAGGAAACCACTCCATTTTATCAACTTCCTGTAAAAATGGATTACCCGATGCACTACAGCGGTTCAAGAAGGTGGCATGTCACCACCTTCTCCAGAGCAAATAGTGATGAACAACAAATGCTATCCTTGCCAGCAATGCTCTCATCCCATATAAAAAATAAAGGTTCTTGCAGAGCGTTGGATTCTATGGGATGAGAAAGAACCAAAAGGTTGTCCATTTTTGCTGTCATGTTCCCAGGCTAGCATCTACCTCCTCTCTCAATTTTTATATCTGTGAACCTGACAGTCAGTATGTTCTAGTCACAAGTATAAACGGTTTGTATAAAATATATTTTCAATTTATTCAAACTGTGTCCTCTGATATTTGTTAGACTGTTCCAGCAAGCACAACAGGTAAACAGCACAGTGAACCAAAATATGTAAGTATGTGTGTAAAGCTTTGTGAACATAATTAAAACTTAATCATGTTGTGGAACCTTTCTTTGATGATGGTGTGGGTATAATTCTCAAATTGCAATTACCATAAATAATTTGCATGTCTGCTTTTTCTATGCTGTGCTCTTTTCTATATCTTTTGGTTCAATCAAGTTGAAGTTTCTCCTAATTGTTGGGGTAACTTATTCTGGTTCTGCTCCTGACCAGTATCTATAAGATTCACCAAAGATTTGTCTTGATGCTTTGCATTGCTATTTTGCATGTTTTGATTGAAGCTGCACTTGCATTAATGTTTCTTCAACTTGTCCGAAAAGAAAGCTAACCTTTAATAAATTTATAATTTTGCTATGATCCCCATAGAAACCGATACCTAACATTTTAGAAAGTAATTCAAGTTCTCAGTAACCAACTTGAAGGATCACACAGCAAGATTTGGCCTGTCGTGACTGTACCGGCTATTAAACACCTATCTTTTCTAATCCCATTTTCCAGTTTACAAACTAAAAATAACGTTGATTAAACACAATTTTAGATGGGAACATAAGACTTTAAACTAAAGAACAGAAATTTACCCTCTTATTTTTAACTCAACCAAAAAATCTTTTGATTCACAGTTATACTTCACCTACATAGATAAGCTGCAGCGCTGGGCTGAGAGGTGGCAAATGGAGTTTAATGCAGAAAAGTGTGAGGTGATTCATTTTGGAAGGAATAACAGGAAGACAGAGTACTGGGCTAATGGTAAGATTCTTGGTAGTGTGGATGAGCAGAGATATCTCAGTGCCCATGTACATTGATCCCTGAAAGTTTGAAAATTGCCACCCAGGTTGAGAGGGTTGTTAAGAAGGCGTACGGTGTGTTAGCTTTTATTGGTAGAGGGATTGAGTTTCGGAGCCATGAGGTCATGTTGCAGCTGTACAAAACTCTTTTGGAATATTGCGTGCAATTCTGGTCGCCGCATTATAGGAAGGATGTGGAAGCATTGGAAAGGGTGCAGAGGAGATTTACCAGAATGTTGCCTGGTATGGAGGGAAGATCTTATGAGGGAAGGCTGAGGGACTTGAGGCTGTTGTCGTTAGAGAGAAGAAGGTTAAGAGGTGACTTAATTGAGGCATACAAGATGATCAGAGGATTAGATAGGGTGGACAGTGAAAGTCTTTTTCCTTGGATGGCGATGTCTAGCACGAGGGGACATAGCTTTAAATTGAGGGGAGATAGATATAGGACAGATGTCAGAGGTAGGTTCTTTACTCAGAGTAGTAAGGGCGTGGAATGCCCTGCCAGCAGCAGTAGTGAACTCGCCAACACTAAGGGCATTCAAATGGTCATTGGATAGACATATGGACGATAAGGGAATAATGTAGATGGGTTTTAGAGTGCTTTCACAGGTCGGCGCAACATCGAGGGCCGAAGGGCCTGTCCTGTGATGTTCTATCCCTTAATAGACATTCTCCTCTCCCAGAACCAGCCCAAAACGAATCTTAGCTCCTGAGGGTTTACTTCCATTCTTTTGTTTTACTCGCCTGGTAACTTTTAACCCCATGCCTGGCTTTCATAGTGAGAACGTCTCCTGAGATTCTTTCTCCAGCGCAAGCTAAGCAAAACTTTCTGGCCACGTTTCAAATCCTTGGCCATTTCGATCCAAGCACAAGCTCGATTTGCATTCTGGCAGATTGAACCATAGAGAGTTTCGAACTCTAGATTCCCCCCCCCCCCAATGTTGACCGACTGCCTGTATCTGAGAGCTTTCAAGGAAATCTTAAAAACTCTGCTGCTCTCAAAACCCATCCCTGTGTCAATCTGAATCACAAGCACCTTGTCTCCAGGTTAAACTGTCAATTAACTTTTGTTTAGACGTCCATCTCTATTTCATCTTGGAAGTAAATGGACAATTTAACGTGTAACTGTTTAGAATCCAACATTCTGTGATTTTGGAGATTAGCAGCCTAATCACTGTAAACACTGAAGCTGTGTTAAACCTTCCCAGCAAACTGGGCCTCTTGTTAATCTTTAACAGCCACATCACCCAGGCCTGTTGTTGGCAAACTTCAGAACAGATTACATAAACCCTTTTTATTTCTAATCCTAAATTAAAGACACCATCTCGAAACACGACAATCTTATAAACCTCATTTGTAGCAATTTATGGAATTGTTACTTGTTTCTTCTTAGGCGTTTGGGAAACTGGAAGGATGTGAAGGGATGTGAAACTATCAGCCATACAGAGTGTGATTTCACTTCGACCGACATCATCTTTTTGGGACAATATATTCTCCGTGTACGAGCGCAACGAGGGAATCAATCATCGGCCTGGTTGGACTCCAAATCTTTTAGTCCCTATAAGCACAGTAAGAAACTTCAATTAAAGATAAAATTTAAACCATATTTGACCATCTTGGATTTTCACCTTTAAAGTGTGAATTAAGAACAATTCAACAACTGTGGTGGGATGCAAACCTTTCCAGTAGCTTTAAGAATCCAGTATCAAGTGCATGTTCAGCATAAGTGAACGTTTCTTTTGCGCCTACATCAACAAAGTTGTCTGTGATACTTAAGCAAATATGTTTTAAAACTTTTTAATATAGTATTTTACAGCATACTACATAATGTAAAGTATATTTTTATAGATTCCAACCACGTATGCTTAAGCTGAGCGCATCAATTGAATAATTTACCTAAAGTTCATTAGCCCATGAGGTGAGGATGTCTTGGTCTTTTCATGCCATGTTTTGCTTTTTAAAATTAATTTTGAGTTCGTCAAGGTTGAGGGATGCTAATGTTCCTTAATTAAAGTATTATGCACTATCAACTCTGATTAATTATGATTGGATGTAAATAAAAGTTCCTTCTACTCTGCTACAACCTCGAAAGATACTGCAACAGTGATATTTTTCCATTTGTTGCACTATCAGTTTGTGACCTGTCTGAGTGGAATTGTAAAGTTGGGAATACCAAGAAAGGGTTCATATTGTTCATTTCCCATCCAAGCCCTTGAAACTACCAGGCTATTGGAGGTTTCTTTGCTACACTATATATCACTCAACCCCCTAGTCGATGAGTTGACTTCAAGGTGGGCTGACTTCTTCATCATTGACTCTTTCATGAAGACCTCCGAGTTGGTCAAAGTTAAACATTCACCTAAGCTGTTGCTTGAAATACTTTCAGTAAGTTAAAAGTCAAATGTCTGCTCAGGTGTTTGATAAACAATAGCTATTGGAAGCATACAAGAACGCGGACATGCTAGATTAGCTGGACTAGCCTTTGACCTCCATCCGCCCCAAACATTTCTGCAGCTACTGATCTGCTTAATCATACACTCATCTCTACCCTCACGATAGCCCCAACTAAAAACATTACTCTCACTCACGCTGGCCGTTCCCCCAATTCGGCCCTTATCTATGATCCCTTAAATCCAAGGGTGCAGTTATGAACGCAAATGGTGGACAGCTGGTTTAGTCTTTCACCGCCAGATCTGGCTGGACCACATAAAGCATATTGAATCCTGCTTTCCCGTCCTGACATTAGCTAATAATGTTAATGGTTCTTTCTCTTCAGTTGTTGTATCATCCCGTACAGATCTGTTATCATCACCCCTCCCCTTTTAAAAACAAAAAACAACCATTGACTCGCTGTCATTGCAAACATTCACCCTATCTCCAACCTTTTTTCTCTCATCCTTTAATGTGTTGTCGCTTCACAAATCCATGGCTGCATTTCCCAGAACACCATGCCTGAATCCCTCAAAATCATGTTTCTGCCCCACCGCAGTTATTATCAAAGTTAAATGGCATCCTACGTGACTGACAACGATAAAGTATTCCCTTTTGTCCTTTTTGATTTGTCTGCAGCCTTTGGCACAAGTGAGCGCACCATCCTCGAATGCCTCTCCTCCACCATGCAGCTATACTAAACTGCACTGGCCTGCTATTCTTATTTAATGTGGTCAGAAGCTATCTTCAACTAAGTATGTCCTTGCCTGTTCAATTTTTCATCCATTTGTTGATACTTGGCAACATCATCCAAAAACAGTGGCAGTTTCCCTAACCATGCTGACAACACTCAGCTCAATGGTTTACATTGTTCATCTCGCACTGGAAGTAGAAAATTCTGAAAATACTCAAGTCCGCCAGTACAGTCCGCAAATAGAGAAACCGAGTTAACGTTTCAGATCAATGACCTTTCATTTTAAAAAGTCATTTTTAGTGTGGGTAGATCTGAAGTCTTGAACTTTTGTTTATAATGTGTTGTCAGCCAGGATCAGGTTGTTAAATAATGGGTTTCTAATAGCTTCATAATAAGATTTAACATTCTAAAACGGTTGAATCATTCATGTTCATTATTCATGCAATAAGTCACGTTAATTTTTTATTTACCTGTGCTAATTTATTGTAATTCTGCGACTGATATTGAATTGAAACTTTCTTTAAATTACAGATGTAATTGGTCCTCCATCAGTAAATGTGGATTCAAAAGATAATTTGCTTAATGTCTACATCGTGGACCCCCAAACTGAAAATAATAAATCCATACCGGAGGCTTATAAAGGACTGAAATACAGCATAATTTACTGGAAAGAATATTCTCATGAAATTAATGTATGTTCTGAGAAGAAGATTTGTACTCTTAACTTGTTAACCTTGTATTGGAAAGTGAACAGTTCTCTTTCCCACATCTATTAGAATGTTATGGGTGCTATGGAAACCAGCAAACTCCTTATCGCTGCTTCCTGTTAGTTAGCCAATCCTCTATCCATGCCAGAATATTACCTCCAACACCATGAGCTCCTGTCTTTCATTGTAGCCTTTTGTATGGCACCTTATCAAATGCCTTTTGAAAATCCAAATATATAACACTGACTGGTTCTCTTCTATCTACTCTGGCTGATACCTCCTCAAAGAAATCTAGTAAATTTGTCAGACGTGATTTCCCCTCCATGAAACCATGCTGACTCTGCTCGATCAGATTATGATTTCCAAATGCACTGTCATTCTCTCCTTAATAATTTTTTTAATTTTAAAAAAAAATATTTTTTTCCCACATTTTCACATTTTCCTTCAGAAATTTACACCCCACCCACAAACAGTAAATGGTAACAAATACAAAATCAATCCCCTTAACAATACCAATGATCCCATCCTCCCACCACCCCAGACAACGGCCCACCTGTCAATATATGCATCCAATAAACCAAACCCTCCCACGGTGGAAACAAAAAACAAAGGAGAAAAAGGAGTCCGGGACCGCCCATGGTCACCATTGACCTACAGAGTCCACCCCCCCCCCCCCCCCCCCCACACACACACACACACACACACACACACACACACAACGCCATCCAGCCTCTGAAAGAGTACCGTACATGATACCCAAGAGTTGGTCCTCCCCCCCCCCCCCCCAAGTCTCCAACTCCTCCCGTCCACTGCCTCTTGTAAAACTCCTCCTCCCAACCTCGGTTCCTTCCCCCCAACTTTCCGGCCCGGCTAGGCCACTCGGACCCTGTTCTGCCAGGCTCCGATGGCCGCAGCCCCTCCCCCACCTCACTCCCGTCACTGGCCAGCTTAAACCGGCCAGCGTGGAGGCCCCCGCCCGGGGCCCTTTCCCCCTTGCCCGGCCCTAGGAAAGCCCAGAGATCCCCTTTTAGCACACACACCCCGCACAACCACCTATACCCCAAAGAGCCTTGATTTCGAGTGAAAGTCCCATCCCTTCCCTTGTCCAAATATATACAACATTGGCTCCTTTAGCCCCTACACCCGCACGCAGTGAAACAAAAAAGAAGAAAATACAGTCATGAGGTTACATCGGCACATGGGCATTTCTCAATTTGTCAGTTCTGCTTCAGTCCTTCTACCTTCGCAAACTCCTCCGCTGCTTCCGCCGTTCCAAAATAAAAGTCCCTGAGCTTATAAGTCACCCTCAGCTTCGCTGGATATACAATGCCGCACTGCACCTTGCTAATGTACAGTGCCCTCTTCACCCGGTTGAAGGCAGCCCACTTCCTCGCCAGCTCCACCGTAAAATCCTGGTATACACGTACACCAGCTCCAGCCACTGCACCACCCGCTTCTGCTTGGCCCAGCTCAGGACCTTCTCCTTCATACTGTACCTACGGAAGCACAGTGTCACTGCCCTTGGCGGCTCACTCGCCTTTGGTACAGGCCTCCACGACCGATGAGCCCGATCCAGTTCATATCGGGAGGGATCCTCCCCCTCCCCCAATAGTTTTGCCAGCATCGCGGCAAAGTACTCAGTCGGCTTCGGTCCTTCAACTCCTTCGGGCAGCCCCACAATCCTCAAATTCTGTCGCCTGGATCTGTTTTCCAGGTCTTCCATTTTTCCTCGCAGATCCTTGTTAGTATCCATCACCTTCCGCATCTCTTTCCCCATCGAGGCAAGTTGATCACCGTGTTGCAATAACGTCTCCTCCACTTCCTTCAGCGCCTCCCCTTGCTCTCGCACCTCTGCCACTGCGCTCGCCACCTCCGTCCTCACCGGGGAAACCGCCTCCTCCACCAGCACACTCAACCTCCCTCATCTCCTTCCTCACCGTCTCCATGTATTTTGTAAACTGCCTTTCGAATTCCGCAGCCATCACCTTAGTTATTTCTTCAGCCGTAAGCAATGCGGCCTCCCCTGGTGCTCCCGCCTCCCATTTTCTTTCCTGACCCCGCAGTGACCTTTCCACTCCCCGACGGACTTTCAGCTGCTTTTTGCACGGCCGTTTTTTTTACGGGTCTTCGACATTCCACTCCTCTGTGCTGTCTCCCGACTTTTACTGCCTTCGCTGGCCCGAGAACCGGGCGTTAACCCCCGACAATGCCGTTCCCGAACGGGAGTCCTCTAATGCCTCCCGCCCGCCGTCACCGGAAGTCTCTCCTTAATAATTGATTCTCTTTTTTCTTAATAATTTAGAGTGCCCAATTTATTTTTCCAATTGAGCGATTTTAGAAAAATAATCTTTATTGTCACAAGTAGGCTTATGTTAACACTGCAATGGAGTTACTGTGTAAAGTCCCTAGTCTCCACATTCTGGCACCTGTTCGGATACACAGAGGGAGAATTCAGAATGTCCAAATTACCTAACAGCACATCTTTCGGAACTTGTGGGGGGAAACAGGAGCACCCAGAGGAAACCCACGCAGTCACTGGGAGAATGTACAGACTCCGCACAGACAGTGACCCAAGCCGAGAATCGAACCGGAGACCCTGGTGCTGTGAAGCTAACCACTATGCAACCGAGTGTGGCCAATCCACCTAACCTGCACATCTTTGGGTTGTGGAGATGAAACCCACGCAGACACGAGGAGAATGCGCAAACTCCACATGGGCAGTGACCTGGGGCCAGGATTGAATCCGGGTCCTCAGTGCCATAGGCAGCAGTGCTAACCACTGGGCCACCGTGCCGCCCTCATTTAATAATTAATTCTAATATTTTTCCAATAACTTGAGGCTAGACCAGCTGGCCTGTAGCTTCCTACATTTTAACTCCTTCCCTTTTTGAACAAGGATACCACATTGGCAGCTCTCCAATCCTTTGGCACAGTTCCAGAATCCAAGGATTTTTGGGAAAGGGCTACTGATGCACCCATGATCTTT
Source organism: Scyliorhinus torazame (assembly GCF_047496885.1). Classification (NCBI taxonomy): domain Eukaryota; kingdom Metazoa; phylum Chordata; class Chondrichthyes; order Carcharhiniformes; family Scyliorhinidae; genus Scyliorhinus; species Scyliorhinus torazame. The sequence goes on along the minus strand of NW_027308535.1, from coordinate 55,916 downwards.
GTGGCTACTTCCTTTTAAGATGTTGAGGAGCAAACCATCAGGTCCAGGGGACTTGTCAGCCTTTAACCCCATTAGTTTGCCTAAAACTAATTTGGTGATTGTGACTGTATTCAATTTCTCCCTGGTATTTTTCACTATTTCTGGAATGCTTGTATACCCTGCCGTAAAGACCAATGCAAAATATCAATTTAATTCCTCAGCCAGTTCTTTGGTCCCATAATTACTTACTCCATTTCATTCTCTAAGGGGCCAATGTTTTCTTTTATTTCTTTCTTTTGAATGTACTTTTAAAAAGCTCTAATGTCTATTTTTTATGTTTCTCACTAACTTGCCCTCCAGTTTATTTTCTCATTCTGCTTATTTTTTACTCCATCTTTTCTGCATTCTGAATCTATCCGACCCTTCTGGCCTAACACTAACCTTTCCCATCCTATATGTTTCTACTTTTGGGCAGCACGGTGCCACAGTGATTAGCATTGCTAACTCACGGTGCCGAGGTCCCAGGTTTAATCCTGGCCCCGAGTCATTGTCCATGTAGAGTTTGCACATTCTCCCCATGTCTGCGTGGGTCTCACCCCCACAACCCAAATATGTGCAGGTTAGGTGGATTGGCCATGCTAAATTGCCCTTTAATTGGAAAATAAAAGAACAGGGTATCCTAAATTTATTATTTAAAATATATGTTTCTGCTTTCACTTAATACCCTCCTTAACTTCTTTGGCTATCCATGCTAGGTTCTTCCTCCTCTTAGAGAGCCTTTCCATACATTGGGATGTATTTCTGCTGGGTATCATGAATGCCTGCCACTGCTCGCCTGTTACCTTACCAGCAATCTGTATGTCCACTTTGACCAATTCCATTCTCATAACTTTGTAATGCCCCTTCTTTAAGTTTAACACTGATATTTCAGCCCCAATTTTCTTACATTCAAACTGAATGCCAAATTCTATCATACTGTGATTACTACTTCCTCGGGATCCTTAGCCTTAAGATCGTTATCAAACCTACCTCATTACACATTACCGGATCCAAAATGGCCTGATCCATAACATTTTGCTCAACAAAAACCATCCCAAATGCACACGTTTGAGTTAATTCTCATAGCTACCATTTTAATTTGATTAGCCCAATCTTTATGAAAATTAAAGTCACCCACAATTAATGCAGTACATGTATTTGTTATTTCTTGACCTTAAACTCTTTACATGTATTTGTTATTTCTTGATCTTAAACACTTTCCTACAATTTGGCTACTTTTCGGGGCCTATAACAATACTCCCTATCGCTCTCTTTCTTACTTTGGTATTTGTCACTTCCATCCAAATCGACTCCACGTCCTCTGAGCCTAGATGGTCCCTCAGTACTTACTTCCTCTCTTATTAGCAAAGCTACCCCACCGTCTTTTCCTTCCCGCCTGTCCTTCCTAAAAGTCAAATAACCATGAAAACTGATTTCCCAACTTTTATCACCTTGCAGCCATGCTTCAGTAATAGCTTTCAGATCGTACCCATTTAATTCCATTTGTGCAGTCAGTTCATTTATCTTGTTTTTGATGCTACGTGTGTTCCGATACATAACTCTTAATTTTGTTTTTCTGCCACTTTTGCTTACACTAAGCCCATCGCTAGGGCCAGTAGAGCTACTATTTACTTGTTGCCTTTTATTAACATGTTTTCCCTTTTGCTTTCACTTTTTCTGCCATTGGTTTCCATCTCCTCTAATTTCCTGCGCAGGTGCCCACCCCCCCTGCCATACTAGTTCAAAGCCTCCCCAACAGCACTAGCAAACACTCCTGCAGGAATATTGGTTCCGGTGCTGTTGGGGTGTAACCCATCCAGTTTGTGCAGGTCCACCTTCCCCAGAACCTGTCCCAACGACTCCGGAATCTGAAACCCATCCTCGTACACCACCCCTTTAGCCATGCATTCATCCCACTTATCCTTCTGTTTCTGCCCACACTAGCGCCTGGCACTGGGAGAAATCCTGAGATTACTACCTTGGATGTACTTTGTAATTTATCGCCAAACTCTCTATATTCAGCTTTCAGGACCTCATCCTTTTTTTTTTAATGTATGTCATTGGTACCAGTGTACTACGATCACTGGCTCTTCACCCCCACCCTCCAAAATGTTCTGTAGCTACTTTGTCACATCCTGGGTCCTAGCACCAGCGAGTCTGATAACTTCCAGCTCTGCTGCCTGTGTGTTGACAGGATTGGGTTTAGCTGTGTTGTCCTGTACTGTCAAATAACCTTCCACCACTCTTGAGGTTAAGGAACGTCTGAGCATTCACATTTTTTTTTAAAAACCTATAAAGTGGCTGGAACTGTATTGGCATTTGTTCTATTTTATATATTTCCATGCAATAATTTTACTCAGTGACTGCATTCCCCCTTGGTTTACATCACCAAAAGCATTGTAGAAGTCTAGATTGAGATGATGCAAACTAATTTCACGTAGAAACATTCCAGCTGTTTCCCATCATATGTCACAGTTAGCTTTGAAGGGCGGCACTGTGGTGCAGTGGTTAGCACTGCTGCCTCACGGCGCCGAGGACCTGAGTTTGATCCCAGCACCGGGTAACTGTCCGTGTGGAGTTTGCACATTTCCCCCCCCCCCCCAAAAAAAAATGTCTGCATGAGCCTTAACCCCATAACCCAAAAACAAAAGATGTGCAGGGTAGGTGAATTGGCCAGGCTAAATTGCCCCTTAATTGGAAAAGAATAATTGGATTCTCTAAAACATTTTTTTTAATTTAAAGTCACAATTGGCTTTGTGATTGCTCACCAAAATGCCGTATTTTTCAGCAAGATAAACTTAATAATGCTCTTTTCTTTCCTAGCCCCAAATGCTGTGGGTTACTCGTATAATGTTTTAAGGCCATACCCCCAATCGGAGAACGCAGTACTTTTGTTAATGTGTCAGTTTAGGCACCTAACTGATGCATATGCATCACAGTGCTGACTGTTTGGAATGCAAAAGAATATTGTTCTAAAAATATTTTACTCAACAGGAAATCTATTTAAATAGACTCTGTAGGGTCAAATGCTTTTTAACCTATTAAACTAACCCTTTGGAGAGATAACATAGCAAACAGTTGAAATGAATGAATATTTCTGTATTTAATTATTTATTTAAATTACAGGTGGAAAACGGCTCGAGTAAATTGGTGTCACTGAAACTCGAACCTTGGACCACGTACTGTCTGCGTGTTCAGCTTTTCAACCCTATATTTCATGTTGTTGGACAGCTCAGTCATGTTGTCTGTGAAAAGATTAACGGTATGCTTTTAATTATTTAGCTTTAAAAGTGTTCGTGTAGGTTACATTGTCTAATGGAAAATCTTTTCTCCCCCACGCTTTACCTTACATTTTATGCTCTCTGCCAAATTCAATAGCCAAACAATTGAACAGGCCACTGTTGGTCTTGCAGAATAATTTCATACTGCAACTTCCCATTTGGGCATTTTCAGGAAAGTACATACTAGTTTTGTAATGACAGTGGAACATTCTTTTTGATTTCTTCATCAAGGGATGTGGGCCTTAGTTGGCTAGATCAGCATTCGTTGCCAGTTCTTAATTGTCCTTGAGAAGATGGTGGCATTCCGCCACTTGAACCACTGTAGTTGATGAGCCCCCGCTGCCTTGAACCACTGCAGTTGATGAGGCATAGGTACACCCACAGTTCTGTTAAAGAGGGAGTTCCAGGATTTTGACCCAGCGAGTAGAGGAACCGTGATATCAAGTCAGGATGGTGAGTGGCTTGGGGGGAATTTCCAGGTGGTGGTGTTCCCATGTGTCTGCTGACTTTGTCCTTTGAGATAGTAGTGGCCATGAAGTGCTGTTGAAGGAGATTTGGTGAAGTCCTGCAGTGCATCTTGCAAATTAACATCAGTGGTGGATGGAGTGAATGTTTGTGGAAGGGATGCTAATCAAATGAGCTACCTCGTCCTGGATGGAGTCAAGCTGCTTGAGTGCTGTTGGAGCTGCACTCATCCATGCAAATGGGGAGTATTCCATCACACTCATGACATTTGCTTTGTAGATGGTGGACAGGTTTTGAGGAGTCAGGAGGTGCCTTACTCGCCGCAGGATTCCTAGCTTCTGACCTACGCTTGTAGCCCCAGTATTTATATTGTAAGTCCAATTGGTCAGTGGTAGCACCCAGGATGTTGATAGTGAGGATTCAGTGATAATGCCATTCAATATCAAGGGCGATAGATTGATTCTCTCTTAATGGAAATGGTTATTGTATGGTGCGAATGTTACTTTCCACTTGTCAGTCCGAGCCTGGATATTGTCCAGGTCTTGCTGCATTTGCACGTGGACTGCTTCATTATCTGAGGATTCGCAAACGGTGCTGAACATTGTGCAGTCATCAGCGAACATCCCCGCATCTAGCTTTGCGTTGGAAGGAAGATCATTGATGAAGAAGCTGAAGGTGGCTGGGCCAAGGACCATGCCCTGAGGAACTCCTGCAGCGATGTCCTGAGATTGAGATGACTGACCTACGATAAACACGACCATCTTCCTTTGTGCTAGGTATGACTTCAACTATTGGAGAGTTTGCTCCCTGATTCCCATTGATTCCAGGATGGTGACAGTGGTGTCTGGCACATTATCTGTACGGGGTGATTGCATGAGTAGGACTATCTCAGACCGTTACTTGACTAGTCTGTGAGACAGCTCTCCCAATTTTGGCAGAAACTCCCAGATGTTAGTAAGGAGGACTATTCAGGGTTTCCAGTGCCTAGGTCGATGCCAAGTAGTCTGTCCAGTTTGTATCCTTTTTTTATTGACTTTATAATGGTTTGATATAACTGAGTAGTTTGCTGGGGTATTTAAGAGTTAACCACATTGCTGTAGATCTGGAGTCACATGTAGGCCTGACCAGGTGAGGACTGCAGATTTCCTTCCCTAAAGGACATTGGTGAACCAGTTGTGAACAATCGACAATGATTTCATGAACAGTAAACTTTTAATTCCAGATATTTCTTGGATTCAGTTTCTACCATCTGCCGTGGTGGCACTGGAACCCAGGTCCCCAGGATCTCTGGATCATCAGTCCAGTCCCCACCACCTTAATGGTGTCTTGATGTCACCTAATGCACCACTATTGCTTCATCTGCTGCCTAGACTCTCTTGATCTCTATCCTGAAGGAAAGTCTCATGTTGAACTATGGTAGTGGGGTGTTTTGACGCAACGTAATTTGATATATTAATGCCTCGTATGCCTATTTTGACCTCTGTAACATCATCCGACTTTGGCCTGGCTCAGTTCATCATCTGAAACTCGTGCCTCTGTTCCCTCTGGACTGGACTATTCCAATGAACAGCTGACTAGTCTTTCACATTCTACTGTCTGTGAACTTGATGTCATCTGAAATTCTGCTGCCCATGTCTTGTCTTGCACCAAATGTCATTCCCCTATCATCTTTCTGCTCACTGACCTTAATCTACTCGAGCAACTTCTTGATTTTTAAATGTCTTATTCTTATTATTATAATTGTACATTGCCACCCCCCCACCCCTGACTCTGTAATCTTCTCCAGTCCCATAGCCGTCACGTTATCTGAGCTCCTCTAAATCTGTCCCCTTGAGAATCCCTGATTTGGGGCAACATGGTGGCACAGTGGTTAGCACTGCTCCCTCACAGCGCCGAAGTCCCAGGTTCAATCCCAGCTCTGGTTCACTGTCCGTGTGGAGTTTGCACGTTCTCCCTGTGTCTGCGTGGGTCTCACCCCCACAACTCAAAGATGCGCATGAGGAGGACTTGCCACGCTAAATTGCCCTTACTTGGAAAAAATAATTGGGTACTCTAAACTTATTTTTTAAAAAGTGAATCCCTGAATTTAATCCTTCCACTATTGGTGGCTATGCCTTCAATTTTGGCCCTGAGCTCTAGAATGCTCTCTCGTCACCTCTCCATAATATCTCCTTATATGGCTTGGTGTCTTTTGTTTTGTAATGTGTCTTGGGAGGTTTATTATGTTAAAGGTGCTCTATAAATATGTTGTTGTGAAATAGTTCTCAGGAAATAGTAACCATTCATGTGTGAAAAAGTAAAACTGATCATGTTTTTAATTTTCTTAAGGTGCAACTCCGTTGTGGAAAATTGTTGTCATCTTCATTGTCTCACTAGTGATTGTTTTCAGTGTGGCAGTGGGATGCTCCTTCTGTATACATTACGTCAGCAGGTGCATAAAGTATGCCTTCTTTCCTCCGCACATTTTGCCGGAACATTTACAGGAGGTATGTGTCTTGTTTCAAAACTGGATGTTGGATTTTGTTTTCAGAAAGAACTTAAGGAGAAGGAAAAAGCTGAAGTCATGGTGCAAACTGCTTAGAAATATAATACAGACTTGTACAAATTGCATATAAACTTACAAAATAGGATCAGAAATAGTCCATTTGGGGTGGCATAGTGGCGCACTAGTTAGCACTGCTGCCTCACAGCGCCAAGGATCCAGGTTCAATCCCAACCCCGGGTCACTGTGTGTGGAGTTTGCATATTTGCACATTCTCCTTTGTCTGCATGGGTCTCACCCCAGACCCCAAAGATATGCAGGGTGGATGGATTGGTGACGAATTGCCCCTTAATTGGAATTTTTTTTTTTTAAATTAGAAATAGGCCTCTAACCTGCTCTCTCTCTCTCTCTCTCTCTCTCTCTCTCTTTCCCCCCCCCCCCCCCTGTATCCTTTGGTTCCTTTGTGTAGCATTAAATATTTTATTTGGAGTTATTAGTTTTGCAGAGGACTTTCTCATCCCGAGTACTGTCTAGCATTGTTTTGTGCGTTGACATCTATCTTAAAATGAAAAGTGGCAACATTACAATCAAGATATTTTGTTTTAAGCATTATCATTTTTTAGGCGATTAGTTGGTTTACTACCATCTTGTCTGGAAGGTCAAAAATAGTATTTTAAAAATTCCTAAGAAATCTGGAAAACAATTTCGAAGCATGGTTTATGGAAGATTTTTATTTAAAGATCTCTAGGTAGCAAAATATATTTTTGTTCATCCATGGGTTTGCATTTAAAAATATTCCCCAAATACTTTGACGGTCTTGCTCTCCCAGCTGTTTGGCATTGGGGTTTCAGAAATAATCAGGACCCGGAGTGCCAGTCATTGTCCCAGCATCTGATCTGTAACTTGGTCACATCTAATTTAGTAGCAAAATGAGAAAAAGAGAAGACAGGTCACAGTTTTGAGTGGAATCTACTTATCTGTTACGGTGTTGGTCTTGGTTTAATGGTAGCATTCTCATTGCTAAATGGAAAGGTTGTAGGCTGGTTTATGCTCCACTGCAGAGACTGCAGGCTAGTGGTGTATCACTGAGGAACTACTGTACTGTTGGAGGTACATTTTTCAATTGAGGTTTTAAACCAAAGCGCAGAATGGCCCCTCAAGTGGAAATAGGAGACCACCAAGTTCTCTTCTCAGAAGAGCCAGGTGTGCTCCTGGTGTCCTATCCTATATATTTCTCTAAACCAACATCACTAAATAGATTTGATCCTGTATCTCATTGCATTTTGTGGGACTTTGTTCTGAGCAAATTGACTATCATTGTTCCCAACATCAATCACAGTTCAAAATATAACAGTATGGCATTGTGAAAGACACGATACAAATGGAAGTCCTTTTCTTATTTTTAGAAACACACACTCTTAGCTATACATAAAATGTTACAACCTGTCATTACAATCCTATGTATTGCCCTCTTCCCTTTTCTTTACTCTTGCAGTGTTTCAATGTACCTTCGCAGAATGCCTTCCTCGAGCTGGTGCCAGAGGAAGATGCCGAGAAGTGCTGTGACCAGCTCAAAGTCATTTGTGAATCTGAAAGCTTGAATTCATACTCCAGTTCCTTGACATTGCCACATATTGGGAATGAGAAAAATGATCAAAGTGGTCAAACCAGTACAGATTCTGGACAGTTTTCTAATGACGGAAGTTCCAAGAGTGTTGATACTGAAGAATTTGAGGGACGAGCATTAAGAGAACTAGATCTACATACAAAGTTGATGTACTTTTGTGAATAAAACCTCCATTAAGCCATAACTTTATTCTTCAGGTAAATGTTTGCTCAAGCTGCCACAAGCAAGTGTGTTGGAGAGAAATTAGTTGCTCCTAGCTTATTTAGCATTTTGGTGCTCAAATGCTTTTAATATCAACATCCTAACTTTCAGGATCCTAACGTCCAGAAATTGAACTGAACCAGCTATATAAACACCATGGCTACATGAGCCTGGGAATTCTGTTGCAAGTGACTCACCACCTGACTCCCCAAAGCCTGACCACAATTTTTAATGCACAAGTCAGGAGTGTGATTGAATACTCTCCACTTGCCTGGATGAGTGCAGCTCCAACAACACTCATGGAGCTCGACACCATCCAGGACACCACAGCCTGCTTGATTAGCACCCCATCCCTCACGTTAAACATTCAGTTCCTCCATGCGGGTGATGAGTGTCTGCAACGAGCTGCCAGCTGCAGTAGTAGGGGGGGGTACAATTTTGTCTTTGAAAAAGCATTCAGATGGGAAAACTGGGTGTAGAGGGATATGGGCCAAATGCAGAAAATTAGGACTAGCTTGATGGTTAAAAACTGGGCGGCATAGACAAGTTGGACCGAAGGGCATGTTTTCATGCTGTAAACTTCTATGACCGATGCACAGTGGCAACATTAAGTTCCATCTACAAGATCCACTGCAGCAACTCGCATCTTCGGCAGCACCTCCCAAACCCATGACCGCTACCACAGTCATAGAATTTACATAGAATTTATAGCCATAGAATTTACAGTGCAGTAGGAGGCCATTCGGCCCATCGAGTCTGCACCGGCTCTTACAAAGAGCACCCTACTCAAGCCCACGTATCTACCCTCCCCCCGTAACCCAGTAACTCCCACTTAACCTTGAAGGTAAAGGGCAGCTGCTGCATGGAAAGAATTACCATCAGCAAGTTCCCCTCCAAGTCTCACACCAGCCTGACCTGGAACTATAGTGCTGTCGCCAGATTAAAATCCTGAAACTCTCTCCCTCTCTAGCAACAGTGTGGGAGTATCTAGACCACGTGGACTGCCACAGTTCAAGAAGCTCGCTCACCACCACCACCTTCCCAAGGAAAATTAGGGTTGGGCAACAAGGACTGGCCGAGCCAGTGTTGACCACATTCTGTGAAATAATATTACTAAGAAAGTAACAGCTTTAGTTCATTGTGACAAATTGTTTCTACCACTCAAGTGACAGACCTGTAACCACAACTACTTCACCTTTGTGTTATACAGATTGAAATCCCACTTCAGGTTTATATCAAGTTTCTAATTGCACATTTACACTGGATCATTTACATAGTTTTGATGGACATATTAGAAAAATAGGCCCATAGCCTCTGGACCGCAGTGTCGGATTTGGGGGGTACCCCAAAGATGTGCTGGGGAATCACTCACCAAGATTCCCAGGTGAGGGGAAAAAACACTGCCAGGAGAAGGAGGCCGATGTCTTGGACTTTGCTTCCCCGGTAGCCCGACGACGAATACTGTTGGCATGGAGGGACTCGAAGCCCCCGAAGACCGAAGCATAGCTATCGGACATGCCGAGCTTTCTCGGTCTAGAAAAGTTCGCCTTGAGAGGTTCACTATCGGGATTCACCCAGAGGTGGTAACCATTCATTGACTTCTTCGCGGATAATTAATTGTCAGCAGGGGGGGGCTAGGGTAGTGTAGAGTAGGGGGTGGTTTAGGCAGGTCCTTGCAAGAACAGAGTTGTGGTTTCTACTATGTGTTACTTGCTTTTCCTTTTGTCCAGTACTATACAATGTCATTGTTTTATATGCCAAAAATACCTCAATAAAATTGTCTTTTTAAAAAAAAAAAGCACTACCAACTTAATAGTCACTATTTTAAAGACCCAGACCAGGCCCCATCCCCCACACAGTGAATGACCTGACCTGGCGAGGTCCGACCACTCCCCCAGCCGCCCCCCCCTCCCCCCCCCCCACCCTGATCTGACTCCGAACCCCCCATATCTCATTCACATCTTAGAAACTTCCTTTCAGTGGCACTTTTAAAGTCACCTGCTTTACAGCAGCTAGTCCTGTGCAAAAGGGAGTTTGTCCTCCTTCATCCGCTTTAGTCTTTGCTGCCGGAGCCAGGGACCTCCTTCGCTGCTTCAGTCTCACACAACCTATTTTGGGAAGGTCAGATGAGACACGCGCTTTAGAATTGAAGTGCAGGTAAGTCAGTGCAGAGTGCCAATCCGCTACTGATTGCCACCCGGAGGAAGTTATTTTTGTTTTTAGCAGAGCTGCCATTATACTGACTTGGAATCCTAGTAAAAGCACTGGTGGTAATGTAGGAGGTGCAGAAGTTATGTCAAAATATTTTGGTGTAATTAAGTCAGATATTTAGTGGTATTTAAGATTTATTTTAAGAAACGTTATCTTAATTTTGCCAATGTTGGTGGAATCCATAAGACAGAATCCATCTTATCAATTTGTTGTGAGTTGGAATGCACTGCCTGTAATTCAAAAGGGAATTGAATAAATATTTGAAGGGTTTAAAAGTTCCCGGGACTGTTGGGAAAGTGGGATTAATCTCCCAAAGAAGCAGCACATGAATGATCGGCCAAATGGCATATTTTTCTGCTGCTATCATTGTTTGGTTCCGTGATGGTTAGTTAGAAAACATATTAATATCTAGATTGAATGTACTAAGTTGATCTCCATGCACGGGTTTTCACGATTTCACATATTCCTTACTTCTATTCCTCAATTAATTGGATCAACAATCTGGATTTATTTTATCCGTACTGCATTTTCTTGCATCTGCCATATTTGACTTATTGTATGTGAATTTGTGTTTTTCTTTGTAGAGACAGTATGAAAAAGATGCTAAAGCCAGTGTTAAAACCTTTTATTTATCTCATCAAACTGAGAGTCATCTCCATGTACGACTGTTCTATTTCATGCATGAGTTCCACAAAAATCAGTGTTGCCAAGTATGACATTAAATGTCAGATTTGTTCTTAAATTATGTTCAATGCAGTTTGTTTCTGTTCAAGTCTGTTTCACACTCCATTTTCTTCTGCCTTTTAACCAGCTTGCTTGTTTATTCTTTGCTGAGGTCTTGTTTCATAGACAATAGATACCATATTCAGCATTGCGTTCATCTGGTTACTGTTCATGATTCTCCGCTGGTGGGATTCTCCGTTCCGCCGGCAGCGTACCCCTGTCCGCGGCTTTCCCGGTGATGTGGGGTGGCCAGAATAGGGAATACCATTGGCCGGCGGTAGGAACAGAGAATCCCGCTGCCAGCGACAGCGTGCTGCCAAGGAACATGTGGCTGGGAAGGTGGCGAATTCACCCCAGTGATTCTCAATGAACTAGGATATCAAACAAATCTTGTCCTCACCCAACGTTAGGTGTGCACTTTTTTTGGCAAGCATGAACTATGGGATATTTTTCTTCCCTAGCCCAGGTAACTTGAGGCTAGTTGTAGTGTTGAAAATCAGTCAACAGAGCAATGCAGGGATTAAATGATGATGGTTAATGTGGTCTTTTTTGTTTAGTTATTATCTCATCAGTTGAATATTATAGAAAGTTGTTATTTTATTTGAATGAGTGGACTTAACGTCAACAGGTTTTCTTGGGCACCAAAAGCGCTTTCACCAATTTGAGTATTTGTATGTATGTGTGACTTGTAATTAAAAATAGATTTCTGAAGGAATGGTTATAGGGATAACCCTGCAAGTCTTCACATGTCTTGAGGAATGTCCCCTTAGAATTAGTGTCATTGTGAATTTTTTGTATATGGAAGATTTTCGCTTTGGGGTTAAAGAATTGTTAACTGGATCCTGCAATGGTGCATGCAGGCAGATCTCATTGTCAGAGTCAATGGTGCCTCAGGCATGACTGGAAATGGGGGAGGTATGTTTTGGTTCACAAATGGTACAAAAATCTTATCCTATATTTTCTCTGGCTGATTGAAGTGTCTCTAACACCCTCCACCAATTAGAAACACTCACCTCGGTTGGGCATTATAGTGAGGAGGTGAAGAGGCTCCTGGGGTATTATCGGTGCGCACCACATACGTGCAGCAGTACATCAGGTGGAAGTAGAAACCGAGGGCGGATGGTCAGAGGGTGCCCTGACCCCAGGGACCAGCTACCGTCCAGACGTATCTCGAGCTTCTGGAAAGGGCAGTCCCGTTGATGTTGAAGATACTGACACAGAGCTGGGGACTACATGAGGGGTTGTCAGCAACACCGAGCACCTGTAGGTGCAGTTGGAGAAGTCCAGGGGCATGCATGCTACCCAGGTCAACACCACATGTGTGGCGTCCACGGGGGCAAGCCTTGTGGCCGAAGTTACCAGCCATGGGTCAGGATGTCCAAAGCCTGGGGCACTCTGGCCAAGGCACAGGACAAGGCTGCCTTGGCATAGGCAGCTAGGTACCAGGGCCTCCTGGACATTGCAGCAGCATTCCAGAGCTTGGCCCATTCTCAATGGGCCATGGTTGACGGCATTGTCTGGGTGCTAGCTGATCTGAGCCGAGGGAGGTGACCCAGTCCCTGTGCTCCAAGGTCGCGAACATTGAGACCGTGGTCGAGACAAGAGCGAGCCTCCAGGACTAGCAGTGGTGGGGGTGCTCCCAAAGCAAACTTGTCCCGAGCAGCCCTGGGGCCATCGGGCATCCCGAGGGAGGAGGAGGTGATGGAGCCCATGCTCGTGACCCCTGCAGGGGAGGTGCTGGAACACCACAACGTCTCGGACTCATCCCCTGTCCCTGGAGCATCTGATGGGCAGCGGGCAGAACGGGGATACCTGCGAGACGTCGCTCCAGTGGAAGGCCAGCAAAGGGGTCCCAGGTCACATGACCGGCTTCGCAGCAGACCCCCTCCACCCCTGATGTACCACCTGGGGATCCACCTAGGCGTAACGTTAGGGCCCAAAAGACCACAAAGTTAGACGCCAGTTAAGTTGCATGGGTGCAGCACATAGGATAGCTTTAGGGGTAGGGCACAGACTTGAACAAAAATGTTGGCTAAGCGATGTGGAGGGCGCAGCAGGCCACCACACAAAGTGGGAGACTAGCGCTATACTGAGCCCCTCTAGAGCAGTCCAGGCACCTGAGCCATATCTTCTGGGCGCCAATGCACTGTTCAATCATGCTCCAGGTCACGGCATGGACGTCATCATCGTAGCGTGTCTCCGAGTTGGTCTGTGGTCTTGGGGTAAGCGTCATCAGACATGACCACAGCTGATAACCTGTTGCCCAGGTGCCAAAACCTCACCCGGGGGTGGGCCTCAAAGGTGTTGGGCTTCATCGGATGTGCCGAACGGTTGAATAAACTCAGTTTGGAACGACGGAGGTTGAGGGGTGACCTGATAGAGGTCTCCAAAATTATGAGGGGCATAGACAGAGTGGATAGTCAGAGGCTTTTTCCCAGGGTAGAGGGGTCAATTACTAGGGGGCATAGGTTTAAGGTGCGAGTGGCAAGGTTTAGAGTAGATGTACGAGGCAAGTTTTTCACACACAGGGTAGTGGATGCCTGGAACTCGCTGCCAGAGGAGGTGGTGGAAGCAGGGACGATAGTGACATTTAAGGGGCATCTTGACAAATACATGAAAAGGATGGGAATGGAGGGATACGGACCCAGGAAGTGTAGAAGATTGTAGTTTAGTCGGGCAGCATGGTTGGCACAGGCTTGGAGGGCTGAAGGGCCTGTTCCTGTGCTGTACTTTTCTTTGTTCTTTGTGCCAGAATGAAGGCATCATGCACGCTGCCTGGGTATCAGGTGCATGATGTGAATCACGTGGTCGTATGTTCATCGAGTGGAACTTTCGGTTTGTGAAGACAAGCCCCTCATGCGCACCGAGGACCTGTGTCCCGTCGATCAACCCCGGACCTGGGCCATCCCGGCGATGGTAGCGAACCCCGCTGCCCGTGCATCCTAATGGGCTCGGTCCACATTGAATTTGATATATTGTGCCAAGCGTTTAAATAGGGCCTCCATGATGGCCGGGATGCGTCTGTGCACCGAGACCTGCAAGATCCCTGTCAGGTCCCACCCAGAGCCTGGGAGGACCCCATGGTGTAAAGCGGTCAGGGTGACCTTCCCCTTAACAGTCCCCAGGAGAAAGTGTCCTCCAAACCCCCGCGGTTCCAGGTGTGCCATGATCTGACAGATATGCCGTATGGTCCCCCTGCTCAGCCGGAGTCTTCGACCGCATGCCCAGTCTGGCATTCCAAGAATGAATGAGCTGTCGGTACAAACAAAACCTGATGCGGTACCTCCTTCCCACCTCCTCCTCGGCCTGTTGGGTGGCCGACTCTCTGGGAGGTGAAAGGCAGACATATTAGCATGGTGTGTACCCCCTATTGCCAACTAGATCCAAGGGCTACATGGTGGCCCACTTTGCACCCCCTGCCCCCTCATGTCCCTCCACCCATCCTCACATCCACCCCCTGCCATTCCCCCTGGCATTCTGCCCTCAGTGACCGGCACCACAGTGGCCTCTAGCCCCAGCACCCATCCCCACAAGCTAGCGCGACCCATGCAAGCGGTACTCTCTGCGGGCGTCGTCCGTCGCCCTCCTGTAGGGGCTACTGTGGCTTTCCCCTTGGGTGGGGCATGTGATGCCTTTGCCGGTGGGTGGCGTCCAGTTGTGGGTGGGGGGACAGGGTTGGTGGGGTGGATGCATCCATATGGCCGGTGGCACTCTACGTAACCATCGGTCACGGTGGGCAGTCAGTCGGGTGCGGCAATGGCCGTCTGTACCTGGACATCACTCTGGTCCCGGGGTTCACGCCAATGCCACCCCTGGTCATCCCCACTGCTACACACACACACCCGCAACCCCTCCCTTGCATTGAAGGAGCTTCAATCTGGAAAGGCCCCAGGGCTGGATGGTTTAGTTTTACAAGGAATTTAAAGACTTGCCATTAGACCCGCTGATTCAATCACTCATTTGAGTCGGCATTTTCAATCACTCATTTGAATCAGGTCTGTTGCCGCACTTTTGGCGGCACAGTGTTAGCACTGCTGCGTCACAGTGTCTGGTTCGGAGTATACTCCGTTTGCTTCACCTGATGTCTATATCTATATACTTACATTGTGTATTTATCGTTTGTCTTATGTTTTTCATGTATGGAACGATCTACATGGAGAATACTTTTCACTGTACATCGGATTCAGACCCTGTGCTGCAATACCTTCCCCCAGGCCGACCAGCCCAGGGTAAGGCAGTCACTAAGCAAAGTGGAGCAGCGGAATCGACCCCCAGGCTCCGCATCAAATTTCCACTGGAATTGGAAGGAGGGTAGACAGCAAGGCGGCGCAGTGGTTAGCACTGCTGCCTCACAGCGCCGAGGTCCCAGGTTCGGTCCCGGCCCTGGGTGACTGTCCGTGTGCACGTTCTCCCCGTGTTTACATGGGTCTCACCCCCCACGACACAAACAGATGTCACGCTAAATTGCCTCTTAATTGGAAAAAAAAAGAATTGGGGACTCTAAAATTTTAAAATATTTTTTAATAAAAATATTTTCCAAATTAGGAGGGAGAGAGAGGGGACGTGTAAAAGTATCTGGAGCTGACACATGTAATTTGTTAAAATCATGATTTTAAACATTAATAAAGGAAAGGGATGTTTATCACAAGCAAGCACATTTCTCTTGCACTGCTGTTCATTGGGAGGTACTTGGATAAATACCTCCACTGCTGTGTTTTTGAAACTTTTTTCCCAGGGCACACATTTGCCAACCGGCTGACGTTCGTGACCCATGCTGGCCAACCTTCGTGGCACACTCCACATTCGCTTCCCTTCAATGCGACAGGTGAGCCTGCTTGGTCTTCACAATCTCACTCCAATCCGTTTCACACTCGGACAGGACAATGCGCATATCAGGTGCAGAGCTCTGCTGGTTCCTCTATGCCGTCTTCATCTTCGTCTGAACGAAAATCTAAATTGACTATGGTTACAACATTTAAATCTAATTTAAAAGACCAACGACCACCATAGTTTCGATGGGAGTTCTCCACGTTTCTGCTGATTCCGCACCGGTTAAGTCGGGAGATGGTAAAGTGAATTGCAATTTAATTTCCACTTGTATCGTACATAGTGGTTTGCCACAACGTACTTCTAGTTCCTCAAAAGATTGGCCTTTTGTGTACTGCATTCCTGAATTTGTGCACAATAATACTGAGATTTTAGTAACACTTCTAATTTTATTGAAGACCACCATTCTAACTACTCTCGACAGACCACTTACACTTCTCCTGGAAATCTTACTTATCATTAATATTTTTAATGGTTTTCAGCGAGCTCTAGGTATTCTGTAGCCAGCATGACATCACATAGTGCGAGATTGATTCCTGGACTAGTCTCTGCCCGCTTGCCAAAAGTTAGCTCACACTTGATTTGATGACCTTATGTTGTTGATACAATAAAAACCCCATGATTAAATCCATGCAGAATTATGTTCTCACGTTAAATTGCACGTTGTTAGCACGAGTGTAAACCTTCTGAAAAGCAATGCCGAGAGGGCAATATACACTGGCTGTGCCATGTGCGGACTTCGCAAACTCTGTGCACAAGTTCTCCGCGTATTGATGATGGGAAATGATGCAGCTGGTGATTTGTATTGGACAAAATGTGTTCAACAAGGAGGAGTGTGGCGCTGTTGTTGAACTACTTTGTGAAAATGGGCACTTTGTGAAGCAGGCTGCTGTGGGAAAAAGAATATTGTTACAGCTCGTTGGTGAGATGGACCTTTGATTTTAAAAAGGTGAATGTGCTTATGTTCCAACTTGAGTAAGGTAGGAATTGTCACGCAGTGCCTGGGGAAATTTTGGGCCCAGGCATTTTACCCGTTTGCATCCACCAAATGTCGGTCAAAATTTCCTCAGGACAATACGGGGCCTCCAGCTCTTCCCATCCCTCGACCCCCACCTCCTTGAAGAACCCAACCCCAGCACCCTGGAGGTAAGTGTAGAGAGAGTACTCACCCCTTTGCTCCCCCTCGGTGTTCCTGGTGCCTGGTCGCCACTTTTAGGGACCAGTAGTGATTTGAGCCCCGGTAACCGACCACTGGGAGGCCGGGCTACAGGTGAATACTGGGAGGCCGCTGCAGTCAACTTTAATTTCGCTAATGAGATGAAAAAGAATGCAAATAAGTTCTGATCAGGTTTCCCTGATCACGCCAATTGGAGCAGGCCAGTAGAATCAGAAACTGATTTGCCCCAATCCCGGTTGGGGGCTCTCCTGCAATTCTCCTGACATAGCGGGATTTGCACCGGGCGCAACACATTCGGAGAATTGCCCCCTCATGTTACATGGTCCTGTTTGTATGCGCCCTCATGCACTTCTCCAATTTTCCAGTAGGTGCAACTAATGAACACTGGTGAGACAAGGCTTATATAAATTCAAGGAACAGTATTTTGGAATACAAACATGCTGTAACATGATAATGATACCAGATCTACTGGAATTGTTTGACACTGCCTTTGACATTCAAAACAAAAAAGCAGATAGAATCCTGACCTGCAACATGCAGCCTCTATTGTAACTGAGTTTAAACATATGTATATTACTTTGAAAGCATTTCAAAACAAAACATTTTTGTATGTTACTGTCAGAAGGCCCTCAAGGACCATGGGAAAACCATTATTAATCTCCCTGTGGGACTCGTGAAGTACGAGCTTCCCAGGTAGGGAGCGGGGGCCACCCGCTTGGGGCTCATTATGTATTGATATAAAAGCCGGCCCAAAGCAGGGGCTCAACAGACTAGTCCTCCCAGCGAGGATTGCACTAGGAGCGAAATGCTGCTATACGCAGACTTTGTATATCGCTAAAATAAATTAATGTTCAATGTTTGCCTGTTTCCTCAAGCTGCTAAATTGGCGACGAGGATTAAAAGAAACTCCCGACACACTTGTGGAACTGCCGGATGTTGCTGTTTTGGGACGTACCATCAAAAGCTTTGATGCACAGGGTATGAGACGATTCCTAGACCAGCTGAGACTCCCGAGGGTGGAGGAGCAAGAAGTGGCTGGTCTGGGGGCACCAATTGGGTTGGAGGAGCTGAGCAAGGGTTTGGGGAGCATGCAGGCGGGGAAGGCCCCGGGGCCGGACGGGTTCCCGGTGGAGTTCTACAGGAAGTACGTAGACCTGTTGGCCCCGCTATTAGTGAGGACCTTTAACGAGGCAAGAGAGGAGGGGACCCTACCTCCGACAATGTCGGAAGCGACAATTTCGTTGATCCTAAAGCGGGACAAGGACCCACTGCGATGTGGATCGTACAGGCCGATCTCGCTCCTTAATGTGGATGCAAAGTTGCTGGCAAAAGTGCTGGCCACGAGGATCGAGGACTGTGTCCCGGGGGTGATTCATGAGGACCAGACAGGATTTGTAAAGGGTAGGCAGCTAAACACCAATGTGCGGCGGCTCTTAAACGTGATAATGATGCCATCGGTGGAGGGAGAAGCGGAGATAGTGGCAGCTATGGATGCGGAGAAGGCCTTTGACCGAGTAGGGTGGGAATACCTCTGGGAGGTGCTGCGTAGGTTTGGGTTCGGGGGAGGGTTTATCAGTTGGGTTAAGCTCCTTTACAGAGCCCCGGTGGCGAGTGTAGTGACGAACCAGCGGAGGTCGGAGTACTTTCGGCTGTACCGAGGGATGAGGCAGGGGTGCCCCCTATCCCCACTGTTGTTCGCATTGGCGATCGAACCATTGGCCATGTCATTGAGGGAGTCTAATAAATGGAGGGGGGTAGTCCGAGGGGGAGAAGAGCATCGGGTGTCGCTATATGCGGATGACCTGTTGCTGTACGTGGCGGATCTAATGGAGGGGATGGTGGAGGTCATGCAGACTCTAAGGGAGTTTGGGGAGTTTTTGTGCTATAAGCTCAATGTAGGGAAGAGTGAGCTCTTTGTATTACAGGCGGGGGGCCAAGAAAGAGGGATAGGGGACCTACCACTGAGGAGGGCGGAGGGGAGCTTTCGGTATCTGGGGATCCAGATAGCCAGGAGCTGGGGGGCCCTACATAAACTGAATATGACGAGGTTGGTGGAGCAAATGGAGGTGGATTTTAAAAGATGGGACATGTTACCGCTCTCGCTGGCGGATAGAGTGCAATCGGTCAAAATGGTGGTCCTTCCGAGGTTTCTGTTTGTGTTTCAGTGCCTTCCCATCGTGATCACCAAGGCCTTTTTTAAGAGAGTAGGTAGGAGTATTATGGGGCTTTTGTGGGCGAATAAGACCCCGAGGGTAAGGAGAGGGTTCCTGGAACGCAGTAGGGACCGAGGATGGTTGGCGCTGCCAAAGCTGGGGAGCTACTGCTGGGCAGCAAATGTGGCGATGATCCGCAAGTGGGTTATGGAGGGAGAGGGGGCGGCATGGAAGAGGATGGAGATGGCGGGAAGAGGATGGAGATGGCGTCCTGCAAAGGAACGAGTCTGGGGGCGTTGGTGACGGCACCGCTGCCGCTCTCGCCGACAAAGTATACCACGAGCCCGGTGGTGGCGGCAACGCTAAGGATCTGGGGCCAGTGGAGATGGCACAGGGGTGCAATGGGAGCATCGGTGTGGTCCCCGATCAGGGGTAACCATCGGTTTATCCCGGGGAAGATGGACGGGGGGTTCCAGAGCTGGCATCGGGCGGGGATCAGAAGAATGGGGGACCTATTCATTGACGGAACGTTTGCGAGCCTAGGGGCACTGGAGGAGAAGTTTGAGTTACCCCGGGAAATGCCTTTAGATATATGCAGGTGAGGGCTTTTGTGAGGCGACAGGTGAGGGAATTCCCGTTGCTCCCGGCACAAGAAGTTCAAGACAGGGTGATCTCGGGCGCATGGGTTGGGGAGGGTAAGGTGTCGGAAATACACCAGAAGTTGAAAGAAGAGGGGGAAGCGCTGGTAGAAGAGTTGAAGGGTAAATGGGAGGAGGAGCTGGGGGAGGAGATCGAGGAAGGTCTGTGGGCGGATGCCCTAGGTAGGGTTAATTCCTTATCCTCGTGTGCCAGGCTCAGCCTGATACAATTTAAGGTGGTTCACAGAGCTCACCTGACGGGGGCAAGGTTGAGCAGGTTCTTTGGGGTAGAGGACAGATGTGGAAGGTGCTCAGGGAGCCCGGCGAACCATGTCCATATGTTTTGGTCATGCCCGGCACTGGAGGGGTTCTGGAGAGGAGTGGCGGGAGCAATATCTCAGGTGGTGAAAGTCCGGGTCAAGCCAAGCTGGGGGCTAGCAACATTCAGAGTAGTGGACGAACTGGGAGTGCAGGAGGCGAAAGAGGCCGGCATTCTGGCCTTTGCCTCCCTAGTAGCCCGGCGAAGGATCTTGCTAATGTGGAAGGAGGCGAAGCCCCCCAGCGTGGAGGCCTGGATAAACGATATGGCTGGGTTCATAAAGTTGGAGAGGATTAAGTTCGCCTTGAGAGGGTCTGCGCAGGGGTTCTACAGGCGGTGGCAACCATTCCTAGACTATCTCGCGGAGCGTTAGAGGAAGGTCGGTCAGCAGCAGCAGCAACCTGGGGGGGGGAGGGGGGAGGGGGAGCTGCCTGGGGGGGTGGATGAGCAGGAGATAACATGAAGAGTCGGGGAAACTGGCACGTGCGGGAGAGAGCCAGTGTACAAAGCTATGTAAATATATTATTTTGCCATGTATATATCTTGCTCCGCGCGATTTCTCGTTTCTTTCTTTTGTTACCGGGGGGGTTATTGTTTGTAAGGGAGAAAAATTGTGTTAAAAACTTTAATAAATATATATATTTTTTAAAAAGCTTTGATGCACGATCAATTCCACTCAAGACAAAGTGATTTCATAACTGAAGGCTTTAATCGACTAGAACTTGTTCCCCAGCAGCTTCGGTACAGAAAGTGAAGGCTGCTGGGATGGCACCATCTCTTATACTCCGCCTGTCAAGGCGGAGCTACGTAACAACAGCCAATGGTAAACTCCTAGGTTTAACCAATGGTCATCAGCCTCTTAGGTACCGCAATACCTGATAATACCACATTCACCGGCGGGGGTGGTGGCCAGTGGTAACAGTCGCCTTTAACATGGTATGATGTATGATCAGATATGGAGGTACCGTGATACCTCCTTACAGGGCTGTCGAGAATATTTACAGAGTGTTCGTTCACGGTTAAAGTCACAGCGAAGCAATCAGTCGATCAGGTGGCCTGGTCGTCCTTCTGGATAGTCTGGGCTTCGGTGGTGATTCTGGTGGGGGTCCAGGTGGTTGCGACTCCGGGAGCGTGGTTTTGGTCTCGCTGGTAGCTTTGTCACCCTAGGCGGTGCTGTTGGGGCAAACGGTTGACACGGGGGTGGGAGGGCACCTGTAGGCAGCGTCGGTGGGTGGGTGGGCCTAGGCAGGATCGGCGGGAGTACTGACCCTCCAGTGAGGTGCTGTGGGGGAGGGGGGGGGGTAATGGTTCCCCAGCAGCTTCGGTACAGTGAAGGCTGCTGGGATGGCACCGGTTCTTATACCCCGCCTGCCAGGGTGGAGCTACGTAGCAACAGCCAATGGTAAACTCCTAGGTTTAACCAATGGTCATCAGCCTCTTAGGTACCGCAATACCTGATAATACCACAAGCTTTAAGATACCGTTATTCTGGAAATTGGAAGCCATCGCGCAGGCCTGGGAGATTGGAACCAATATGCGGAGCACATGAGATATTTTTTCAGACAAATGGCATTTTGGCGGAAGACCAGCAGAAGGTCCTCCTCCCAGCACGGTGGTGCAGTGGTTAGCACAGCTGGCTGACGGCGCCGAGTTGCCAGGTTCGATCCCGGCCCTGGGTCACTGTTTGCACATCCTCCCCGTGTTTGCGTGGGTTTCGCCCCCTCAACCCAAAGATGGTGGATTGGCCACGCTAAATTGTCCCTTAATTGAAAAATAATGAATTGGGTACTCTAAATTCATTTTTTTAAAAGAAGAAAAAAGTGAAGGTCCTCCTCCTGCGGGGCCCAGATGTTTGGGATCATAAAGAGTTTGACTTATCCACTGCACCGAGCTCCAAATCCTTTGATGAATTGGTCACAATGGTTTCAGAGCACTATGACCCCAAACCCTCCATAATTATGCAATGGTATTGTTTTAACTCAGCAGTACGGTCCCGTGGCGAATCGGTTACAGACTTCTTACCCGTAGAAATGTCTGGCTGAATGCTGCAAGTTCGGGTCATCCCTCTCGGAGATGTTACGGGACTGACTCGTGTGCGGTGTTAACAGTACAGCCACACAGAGGAAGCTATTGGCGGAACCCACCCTCGATTTGAAATGGGCCATTGAATTTCATTATCTTGAGAACACATAGATTATCATAGAATTTACAGTGCAGAAGGAGGCCATTCGGCCCATCGAGTCTGCACCGGCTCTTGGAAAGAGCACCCTACCCAAGGTCACACCTCCCCACACCTCCATCCTATCCCCATAACCCAGTAACCCCACCCAACACTAAGGGCAATTTTGGACACTAAGGGCAATTTATCATGGCCAATCCACCTAACCTGCACATCTTTGGACTGTGGGAGGAAACCGGAGCACCCGGAGGAAACCCACGCACACACGGGGAGGACGTGCAGACTCCGCACAGACAGTGACCCAAGCCGGAATCGAACCTGGGACCCTGGAGCTGTGAAGCAATTGTGCTATCCACAATGCTACCGTGATGGAGAAAGGAGTGCAGGATCTGCAGAGGTCCATGGACTATGGCGTCCATAGTTTGGTCCACCCTTCTTTTCAAACTCCTTTTGCATCATGGGACGGTGCCGATCTGGCAAGACTTCCTCAGAAGGGGTAGATTCCGAGGCAAATCCACAGCAGGGTGCGATCTCGGGTGCCATCACTGACCGGTGGGATACGTACCCCGAGGATGAAGGGGAGAGCAGGCCGCATCGCCAACTCTGTGGGCAGAGAACCCCTGATGGTTAGGGCTACCAGGTTCGGCATGGAGAACGGCGTTAACGCTTGTCTATATCCCACCGGGTACCAGGGCCTTGCATGTGGGCTCCCCTGATGCAACCAACCTCTGTCTTGGCTCCAAAGGTTGCGCCGATCCGGGTCACACTGCAGGTGCACAGGCAACCAGTGCCGATGGAGGTGGACACTGGTGCAGCCTTCTCCATTGTGGACTGCCAGTTTGGCAACTTTGTACCAGAATTCTGCCACTGACGCTTCGTAATACCAAGTCAAGATTGGCAACCTACACTGGGGAGCCTTTGAAATTCATGGGGACCACCTTGACTGGTAACGCATGAGCAGCAGTCGGTTCAACTCCAATTGGTTGTAGTGCAGTGAACTGGACCAAATTTGTTTGGGCGCGACTGGTTACGAGTCTTTTGTTTCGACTGGCAGCAAGTCTTTTGGATGGGCAACCGCAACCTATACAGCATGCTGGGTAAATACTCCAAACTATTCCAGGAGGGTCTAGATAGAATAAAGTGGGCCAAAGCCCATATCCACGTGGATCCTGAGACTCAGCCCCAATATTTCAGGGCAAGTCCTGTACCTTATGCTTTGCTGACGAAGGTCGACGTAGAACGTCAGCACTTGCAAGATCTGGAGGTCAGAGTGGGCCACGCCTGTGGTGCCGGTAACGAAGCCTGACATGAATGTCCACCTTTGCGGAGATTTCAAACTCACCGTGAACAAGGTCTTGTGTTTGGACCGGTACCCGAAGCCACATGTAGAGGATTTATATGCCAGATTGGCTGGAGGATGCTCCTTCACAAAGCTGGACATGAGTCATTTGTCTCTGCAGGTGGAGCTAGACCCAGAGTTCAGGACGTTTGCCACCATTGATACTTATCAGGGGCTGTTTGGGTACACCCGCCTCCCGTTTAGGGTTTCATTGGCCCGGCAACTTTCAGCAAGTGATGGAGAACATTCTGCAAGGGCCTCCCAAAGGTGTCAGTCTATTTGGATGATGTACTTATTACAGGAAAGGAAAATATGGACAACCTGCAGGAAGTGCTCGGGCAGTTTTCCCATGTCGGAGCCCGGCTGAAGAGGAGCAAATGTGTGTTCCGTGTGAGCGCGGTGACCTTTCTCGGTTACAGGGTGGACAGGGATGGTCTACGCCCAGTGGAGGATAAGGTTTGCACAATAAAAGGGGTCCCGATCCCAAAAAACCACCTGGGGTTCATTATGTATTGATATAGAAGCTGGCCCAAAGCAGGGCCGAGACAGACTAGCCCTCCCAGCAAGGGTTGTATTGGGAGTGAGATGCTGCTTTACGCAGACCTTGTATATCGTTGCAATAAATTAATGTTCAATGTTCGACTGCTTCCTCAAGTTACTAAAGTTACCCTGATCCTTAAGATTATAAGAAATAGAATCGGGAGTAGACCCTTCAGTTTCTCAAGCCTGCTGTATCATTCAATAAGATGGTAGCTGATTTTCGCTCTGCCTTCACAATTCTCCAGAAGAGAATTTCAAAGACTAATTACTTTCAGGAGAAGCTCCTTCTCATCGCAATCTTAAATAGGAGACTCCTTCTTTTTAAATTGTGCTCCCAGTACTAGATTTTGTCACAAGGGGAAACATCCTCTCAGCATTTAGTGTGTCAAGCCCGCTCAGAATCTTACATACTTCAATAAGATGACCTCTTAATCTACTAAACGCCACTGAGCATGGGCCAACCTCCCGTAACAGCCTCCCCGAACAGGCGCCGGAGTGTGGCGACTAGGGGCTTTTCACAGTAACTTCATTTGAAGCCTACTTGTGACAAGCGATTTTCATTTCATTTTCATTTTCAACCTGTTCAGCCTTTCCTCAGGAGACATCTGCAGGATTATAGAGTGGACTCAATGTGATAAAGCCCCCAAAGCTCTTTGGCAAACAAAATTTGACATTCGAGCAGATGAACAAAAGCGTGATTGAGGAGATGTAAGAAACTGGGGCTGTGAATCAACAGTCTGTAGAAACAGGAAGGGTTACTTAGTTGACATTCCTAAATTGTCAGGGTGGTGTCTTGTGCAAGGCAACTGTTTAGAAAGGGCCGGGATATGACCCTCAACATGACGTAAACTGAAATGCTTGACCTCGAGCAAGGTGACCAACAGCCAAAATTACTTTTGGCTACTATTTGGGTATCTGTGGCATCCACCCCACAACACTTAAAATCTTACCGAAGGAGCTTTAAGAAGTATCTAAAATGAGCAAAGCGAGGCTTGGCGGCTTAGAAAGGGAATTCCTGAGATTGAGGCTCTGGAAGCTGAAGGCACAGCTACCATGGTGGTGCTATCAGAATCGGGGATTCACAAGAGGCTAGAATTAACTGATGGCGTCGGAATGTGGTGACTGGGGGATTTTCACAGTAACTTCATTGCAGTGTTAATGTAAGCCTGCTTGTGACACTAATAAAGATTATTATGATTATTATTACATTTACTTCCAGTTGTGCAATGCCTTGGTTTAAAAATTCTAAATTTGTTTTCACATTCCGAGGATTGAGGGCTGGAGGAGATTACAGGGGCGGTGAGACTAGGAGGATGTGAAAACAAATTTAGAATTTTCAAACCAACATCCGCACCAACATCCTGGTAGATTTTAATGTGACTCCCTCCTCATTTGGAATCACAGTTTTCCTCCTGGACAAGCTCCTTCTCCTGGAAGCTATGAAATCTGACTAACCGTTTGTGGTGGCTCATTCGCCTGAGGCTATTGCCAGAGTGTTCGATGGGCCCTGTCCAACTCTGGAAGGGACACCAGTTCACCCTCCCCCATCATCTTACCGAACATCTGAGAAAAATAAGCAGTAAGATTCAGGCCTTCCACACCCTCTGGACTTTGAGGTGTTGTTTTTCGACCAATTTTCCAGGTCATCCAACTTTGCCCTCAGACTCTTATTCTTCTCTGCCACCGCCGAGATCTCGGCCTCCAACAAGGCAATTCGGGTGCCATGCCTCGGGCGCTGTGCCCCTTAAACATGCTCCTTCACAGCTTCCGAAGTCCTCTCCAATGTTTTTGCCCCCTCAATCGATTTACAGAGAGTATCGAACATCACTCTCCGTTGCTTCTTAAAAAGCTTTTCAAATTGCTTTTCAAATTCAGTAGCCAGTACCCCAGTTAGCATGTGTGCCGTGATCGGATCAGCCGCCACTGCCAACTTCCCTGCTGAGGCTCGACGCGAAGCCTCTGAGTCGGTTGAAGAATTTCCACCCACAGACTTCTTAGTTGTGGTCTGTTTTGACGTACTCCCACAATAGGACGCCTCTATTTTCTTATGGGTAGAATTAGCCCATCTAAAAACCCCGGGAACTGGGCAAAATAGGGGCAAAAAACACACCCTGGCGGGAGCTACCTAGTGCACGACCTCCTCCTAGATGCCACCACTGGAAGTTCCTCCGCCTTCTACTTTTGATGGGCGATGGTGGCGTAGTGCTAATATCACTGGATGAATAATCCAGAGGCTCAGACTGGGAGGTCTAGGTTCAAATCCCACCACACCAGCAGCTGATGGAATTTAGAAGTTAATTAATAAATCTGGAACTGAAAGCCCGTCTTGATAATGGTGACCATGAAAATATCATCGATGGGACTGCACGGTGGCACAGTGGTTAGCACTGCTGCCTTATGGCTCTGAGGACCTGGGTTCGTTCCCGGCCCCGGGTCGCTGTCCTTGTGGAGTTTGCACATTCTCCCCGTGTCTGTGTGGGTCTCACCCTCACAATCCTAGGATGTGGTTAGATGGATTGGCCACGCTAAATTGCGCCTCAATTGGAAATTTAAAAATATATATATCATCGGTTGTCGTAAAAGCCTATTTGGTTCACTAACGCCCCTTGAGGGAAGGAAATCTTGAGGGAAGGACGTCTTTACCCGGTCTGGCCTATGTGTGACAGCGAGCTCACAGCAATGTGGTTGGCTCTTAACAGCCGTCTCAAAAGGCCCAGCATGCCCCCTCGGTTCAAGGGCAATTAGGGATGGGAAACAGATGCTGGCCTTGCCAGCGATACACAAATCCCATGAAAGAATAAAAACAAAACCTCAGGGGCAGCCTAACAGGTGTCTCCAAAGGACCAATTCACACATATCTGTATAATCAGACAGGAGGAGAAGATGCAGCCCTGACCTTGTTGATGTCAGCTCAGGACTGGGAGGAGGATTACAGTGATTCTTGGCGAGGGGAAAAGTCTGTTGCAAGAGCATCACAGCTACTTGCAAACTCTGCGGTCCGTCAAATATCAGTTGAGCCTGATTTGCAGCGGGCTGGAGGATTTCGGTTGTATGCTGAACACCCTGTGCCAGGAGATTGGGCAGGGCTATCAAGATTGTTCAAAGGCTTTGACAGACACCCTGCAGGTGAAGTTAGTGTATTCCATGCCCTATCCTGTTTACGAGTGACACTGACTGGAGCAGCAGCCTGGAGTACCATGTTGCTGACACATGGTGGCAGCATATCACAGTGCTAGTTACATAACTTACACAAGACCATTTTGTGTTCTATGGTATTAAACCAGTTCAACTTTCTATATTTGCTTATTGTTGAATCAGTGTGTCCCTCGTGTTAGTCTTGGATAAAGGTTTATTGCTTTTGTGTTGTTATTTGTTTATAGGTTGATGTTTGCTGACTATTTTCTGCATCGCACTGTACAGGGGCTGGTTTAGCACAGGGCTAAATCACTGACTTTGAAAGCAGACTAAGGCAGGCCAGCAGCACGGTTCAATTCCCGTACCAGCCTCCCCGAACAGGCGTCGGAATGTGGCAACTAGGGGCTTTTCACAGTAACTTCATTGAAGCCTACTTGTGACAATAAGCGATTTTCATTTCATTTCATAGAATCCCTACTGTGCAGAAGGAGGCCATTCAGGATATCGACATTCTGAAAGAGCACTCTACCTAGGCCCACTCCCCCACCCCACCCTATCCCCGTAACACCGCGCTTTGATCATGGCCAGACCATCTAACCTTCACATCTTTGGACTGTGGGAGGAAACCCACACAGACACGGGGAGAAAGTGCAAACTCCACACAGACAGTGACCCAAGACTGGAATTGAACCCAGGTCTCTGGCGCTGTTAGGCAGTAGTGCTAATCACCGTACCACCCTGAATAAATGTCCCATTGAATGTTGCAATCTTGTCTGTTGTCCTTTGTGCTCTCAGCCCCATGTGGATCAGTCCTAGGCATATTGTTCCCGATGTGGAGGACACCACTTTATCATTGGTACACTGTAAGATTCCACCACCAATCCAATCACCCCATTGGTCCTCTCCACCACCTTCTAGGTTGCCATGTGTGCCTTGTCTGCTTGATCAATAATCTGTTTAACCCTCCCTGCTGAATAACCCGCACTGGCAGAGTGAAGGGCAGACACAGTGAACGCCTAGCCTATGCTCTGAGTTAATATGCTGGCATCACAGACAATTTTAGCACACGGTTGCCCCTTCATCCTGTGCCCACTTACTGACTTTGGCTCCCAATATGAGAACACATCAGGTGGTGTTAAAAACCATGAGGGGTGGAGGACAGAGTAGATAGGGGGAAAGTGTTCCCACTGCAGGAAACGTTGCGACCTAAAGGACACAAATTTCAGGTAAATGGTAACAGAACCAAAGGCAACATGGGAAAGATGTTGCTGAGGCACTGGTTAGAATTTCCAGTCTTCCTTCAACTCAGGGGAGTGCCAGAGGACTTGCAAATTGCAAATGTTACACACTTATTCAAAAATGGATGTAAATTAAGCCCAGTAACTACAGGCCAATTAGCTTGACTTCAGCGGGGGCAGGGTGGTGCGATGGCGCAGTGGTTAGCACTGCTGCCTCACGGCGCCGAGGACGTGGGATCGATCTCAATCCCGGGTCACTGTCCATGTGGAATTTGCACATTCTCCCCGTGTCTGCATGTGTCTCACCTCCCACAACCCAAAAAGATGTGCAGGGTTGGTGAATTGGCTATGCTAAATTGTCCCTTAATTGGAAAAAAAGAATTGAGTACTCTAAATTTATTTCAAAAAAACGTCAGTGGAGCGAATCCTTTAGAACAAAATGAATAGTCACATGGACAAACACGGGTTAATTAAAGAGAGCCAGCATGAATTTAACGAAAAATTGTGTTTAACGGACTTGTTATAGAGTTTTTTTGAAAAGGTAATAGAGGGGGTTGATGAGGGCAGTACTGTTGATGTGATGCCACACGGACTTCCATAAAGCATTTCATACAGTGCTGCTTAACAGACCTGCGATCAAAATTATAGCTCATGGAATAAAAGGGACAATAACAACATGGATCTGAAATTGGCTGAGTGACAGAAATCAGAGTAGTGGTTAATGGATGTTTTTCAGGCTGGAGAGGGTTTGAAAGGAGTTCCCCAGGGGGGTCAGTGTTGGGACACTTGCTCTTCCTAACATATATTAATGACCTAGAATGGACCTTTGCAACCACTATTGGACAGGGTGGGGTTACGACAATTAATTTTTCTCAGTTTCAGCAAGGGAGCAGAGTAAAAGTCCGAGAAAATGAAGGCGTATTGCAGCAAACTAATGGTAAGGCACATTTACAACATTACTTCCCGGAACTTTGATCTTTGAAGAAGGGCGCACAGCTTTCATTCACTCTGGTCCATGATAGCGCACATTTCCAGCAAATTCCAAATCAGTGTACAAGTGCAAATAAATATGGAGTGGGTGTGGACCACAAAGGTGTTGGGTCTTTTTAACCACTTTTACCTGATAACTGTGCTCAAGGTCAGGATCTTAAACAGCCAGGGGTCCCACCTTTCCAATGAGCCAGGAGACTAAGGCCACATCTTATTTCTCTGCTGGATGTAAAAAATCCCCTAGCACTATTTTGAAGACCGGGGAGCTATTCCTGGTATCCTGGTCAAAGCTTTTCCCTCAAATCAACATCATGAAAAATAGATTATCCGGTCATTATCGCGTTACTGTGTGTGGGAGTTTGCTGTCTGAAAATTAGCTGCTACGTTTCCCACATTGCAAAAGTGCATACACTTCAAAAGTACTTCAGTTAGCTTTACAACTCTTTTTTTCACTTTCGTGGACTCTGGGCTTCGCTGGCTCGGCCAGCATTTTTATTGTCCATCTCTAATTGCCTTTGAGAAGGTGGTGGTGAGCTGTCTTCTTGAAGCGCCGTAGTCTATGAGGTGTAGGTACACCCACAGTGCTGTTAGGGAGGGAGTTCCAGATTTTAACCCAGCAACGGTTAAGGGACGGCGATATATTTCCTCGTCGGGAGGGTGTGGAGGACAACATGCAGGTGGTGGTGTTCCCATGTACCTTGTCCTTCTAGATAGTAGAGGTTGCACATTTGGAAAGTGCTGTCAAAGGAGCCTTGGTGAGTTCCTGCAGTGCATCTTGTAGATCAGGGTTTTTCAAACTGGAGGTCGCAACCTATCCCGGGTGTCAGGAGGGTTGGGAAGTGATCGGTTGCACCATTCCTGATAGCGTCGTTCCCGATCGTGGGAGAAACGCCCAACGGGCGCGACCGGCTTTTAAGAATGCCGGACGCAACCAGCTTTTAGGTTGACAATGCTGGCCGCAACCGGCCTTTAAATGCGAACCCTGGAGTATTCCCGCCAGTAGGTCAGCTTTGTCCTGGATGGTGCTGATTTTCTTGGAATATTTGTGAAAGGTGTAAAATTAATGCAAATCTAATCTTTTTCTAATGGGATTCTTAATATTGCCACTTGATTGCATAAATAATTAAACTTTAAATCTCCATGACATTACTTAACCTAAATTCTTATCTATCTTAATTTACATGGCTCAAGAATATTTTAGATTCCCATGAATAGATGTTATAAAACCAGGATTGCTTCTTCATGGGTTGAAGATTCTATTTAATCCTTCGAAATAAGAGCCCAAAATAGGTGAGATTATACAGTTAAATAACAATTCACAAAATTACTTTCAGGTCGAGTTCACTCTTTCTCCCAGCTTCCAAACTCCTGAACCTATTCTGCGAAGTTCAACCACTGGCTTTTAGCAGATTTCCAGCCGGCTTTTACAAGGAAACTTTTTGAAAGGTTATATTTTCAGGCACTGAAACTGCATTGGCTGCTGGAGACAGTGTTACCAAAGGCAGAGGCCGTCCCAGTGGGACATGCTAGGCCTCCACCCTGGCCTGCATGGTGCCCCAAGCTGGGAAGGACACCTGTGTGGGCACGGACTGCGTGCCTCAGAAGCCTCTGAACTGGTGTCGTCATGATGCCCCTCAGTCACAATGGCCGATTCGATCCTCGATATACAAACTTGGACCAGTCAGGTCTATTCAATGTATTCACTTGTCGCTCACCAAAGAACATGCTACAAGGAGGCACCCAGAAATGTTTTTGGCACCCAATCTGTAGATACGATAATTCAAAATAATATTGCAAAGTCTCTGCAAATGGTCTGGAATGTTTTTGGAGATGTTGTGGTCAGTGCCTGGATTTGACAGAGGGTTGTTGCATCCTCACGAGGGGGCGGGGTTAGGATAACCTGTCCACACAAAGGCTGCATCATGTAGAGGGGCAGCAGGTGTAGTGCCTCTAAGTCTGCAGTTTGGCAGGGAGGTGCAGCAGAGACTGCAAAGAGGGCAAACTTCGAGCGATGCCCTATGGCAACTCAGAGGTTGATTCCTCCATGCTCCTTGACAGCGACGGGTGCCTGCCGGGCAGGTTAGACAATGCATCCAGACCCTTCAAGCGTTATCCTGTATGCTGCCCCATCCAGGTTCTCAGCTGTAGCAGAAATCATCTGGGACCTCGCACTCTGGTGGACTGGCACACAAACCAGCCTTTACCTCTGGCCTCATTGCAGTCCATTCGTGTCCGGCAACTTATCATATGCTGATCCCAACCTTATACTAAAATCCATGCTGTGCCAGCATCTTCCAGTGCCAACAAGTGTGAGTGTCAGATCAAGTGCCGGGTCCTCTTTGTTCAGTGTTGCTGCTTTCTGTCTCATTTCTTCCTTGGTCTACTGTGGATGGCTAGGCAACAGTTTTTTTTTGTTATTCGTTCAGGGGATGTGGACATCGCTGGCTGGGCCAGCATTTATTACCCATTTCTAATTGCACTTGAACTGCGTGCCAGGCCATTGCAGAGGGCATTGAAGAGAAAATGTGGGTCAGAAGTCACATGTAGGCCAGACCAGGTAAGGGTGGCAGATTTCCTTCCCTAAAGGACATTCGTGAAGCAGATGGGTTTTTATGGTTTCATGGTCATCATTGGGCTTTTAATTCCATATTTTTATTGAATTCAAATTTCACCATCTGCCGTGGTGAGATGTGAACCCAAGTCCACGAACATTACCCTGGATCTCCTGATTACTAGCCCAGTGACAATGCCACTGCCCCCACCCCTTCCCCCCTGGGTGTATGAAAGCAGGAAATCAGAAGGACACGATTGAGATGTGGGAAGGGAAGTGCGGTGGGAAGCAACAGATCCATAATTGGACGATCTGCAGCTTGCTCACCATGCTGGATAGTAGGTGACCTGAGAGTTGAGAAAGAGTGCAAGGCACTTTCACTTTCAATGTTCTGCGACATTGGATGCTATGAGCAGCCAATCCCATAATACAGAGAATGATCTCTTCTGTAAGGCTCAGGAGGTACAATGCCCTTGTTTCTGAGTGCTCCATTTTCTCCTACTTTGTATTGCATTGTACTACAAGAGGGAGGGCAGAATGACAGTGTTCCTATTGCACAGTGTTTTGGTGATGTGCCTGTCACACCTAAATAGGTGGAGCATGTGGAAGCAGTAGGAGTACTAGAAACGGTGTTTGGCTGAGGTGAGGTATCTGGATGTTAGGCCAAAGTTCTTTGTGCTGAGAGTGGTGCTGGGTGAGTGATGGAGATATGGTACATTGAGCAGTATCAGAGGTTGGTGAGCGGTGGGTTGGAGATGTCATTTTAAGATGCATTAACTGGCTGTGACTACCTGTGTGAGGTCATTAGCATCTTGTGGCGCTGTTGCCAGCTCCTGAGGACAAGATTCTGGAATTGACCAGCTCTCATTCTCTTCTGAGGGTCGTCCTGGAGTGCCTCTTTACCAACACAATACCACCCACAGCCCCACCACCATGTAACCATGGCATCGGTCCTTCTCTCCCCCTCCATGACTAAGGTCTCCAACACCACAACCGTGAATTTGGGAACCCTCGCTCTGTCCCTGTATTTGATTTTCCTTCTTCTGTTTTGTGAGGGCCACGAAGAATCCAGCACGAGTTTTACGGATACAAAGAAATAACATTTATTTACAATAACATATATATAACAGCAGCAGCAACTTCCCTTGCTGCACACTCCTTCCTGCTGGTTCCTAAACTGGCCAGCTTTATTTATACTAGGAGTTTACTAATGGTTTCTCCGCCCCCCTCATTGGGGAAGCTCATACTCCCACAGGATTTTGGGATTGTCATAGTCCCCAGCCAATGGTTAGTAGGCAGGTTATAACATCCCTCCCCCCCAAAGTCCAAGGAATCCACCGAAGACCCTGGCGAAGGAGGGCGTCGGACTCGTTTTGCCGCAGGCCGGAGACAATTTGCACGCGGCGCTGGATCAGGCAGCGTGTAACGAGACGGAG
The DNA here is from genome assembly GCF_047496885.1 of Scyliorhinus torazame. Classification (NCBI taxonomy): domain Eukaryota; kingdom Metazoa; phylum Chordata; class Chondrichthyes; order Carcharhiniformes; family Scyliorhinidae; genus Scyliorhinus; species Scyliorhinus torazame. Next base: position 22,386 of record NW_027308535.1, on the reverse strand, counting down.
ACCGGCGCTTCCGTGATGAACGGCGCAACAGTTGTACATCCACGGCCCGTGGACCTGAGGATTCCCCCTCTGATACATCCTGTGTCTCCATCTCGGAGTCAGAGTCTGCTGCCTCCGTCGTCAGCATCTCTGACTCCATTCAGTTCTGTAACGACCTGCACAGGCTTCGAGTGAGGCACCAGTGGAAGATTGTGAGGACTATCTTCCCTTGACTCTGGTCTCTGCGGCTGTAGAAATGAGCTCCGGGGGCGGGGAATGTTTGGAGGGGATAGTCTTCTGGACCGAACGTGGTATACATGTTTGCGCTGGAGACGACCCTGGGCTTGCACCTGGTAAGATATAGGGCCCGTTTGGTGAAAGATTACACCAGGAACCCACTGGGCACCACCAGCAAAATTGCGAACGAACACTCGGTCACCGGGCGCAAACTGCCGAATCGGCCGATGCCGAGAAAATCCCTGTCCCTGCCGTTCTTGTGTGTGGCGTACTTTTGCACCAATGTCCGGGAAAACCATACTAAAGCGGGTGCGAAGTCTCCGGCCCATTAGGAGTTCTGCGGGAGCTACCCCAGTCACTGTATGGGGGGTGGTACTGTACGTAAACAAAAAGCGAGCCAGTCCTGTGTCCATTGATCCGGAAGACTGCTTCTTTAGGCCTCTTTTGAATGTCTGCACTGCGCGCTCTGCCAACCCATTTGAAGCTGGGTGGTAAGGGGCAGTGCGGATATGGCGGATGCCGTTCATCTTCGTGAACCTCGCAAACTCCTCACTTGTGAATGGAGTGCCGTTATCCGTGACCAGCACCTCAGGGAGGCCATGCATACTAAACGACAAACGCATCTTTTCAATTGTTGCGCAGGACGCTGTCCCCTGCATCTTATGCACCTCTAGCCATTTAGACTGGGCGTCGATTAATAGAAGGAACGTGGATCCTTGAAACGGGCCTGCGAAATCTGCATGCATCCGTGCACAAGGCCGCCCTGGCCATTCCCAGTGATGTAGGTGCGTGGCCAGCATAAGCTTCTGATGCTCCTGGCAAATGGAGCAGTTTTGGGCCACCTTCTCAATGTCGGTGTCGAGGCCTGGCCACGAGACATAACTCCGGGCCAACATTTTCATTTTGGTCACACCCGGATGCCCATTGTGCAAATCTGTTAGTATCAGCTCCTGGCCTTTTTCCGGGACAATCACATGTGTACCCCACAAGAGGATGCCGTCTTCCACGCTGAATTCTGACAGCTTGGAGGAAAATGCCCGCAACTCGCCTGGGAGCTGTCTGTGCTGCCCACCATACAGGACTATGTGCCGAACCTTTGACAGGACTGGCTCCGTCTGGGTCCACTCACGGATCTGTGATGCCGTGACAGGCAAGGTGTCCATAAAATTTAGGGTTGCAACCACCTCACCGGTCGTGGGGGTCGACATGGGGCCGGTCGATAAAGGCAATCGGCTCAGTGCGTCGGCATTTGCTATCTGCGTTCCTGGTTTGTGCTCCAGAGAATACTCGTATGCAGCAAGCAACAAAGCCCAGCGCTGGATCCGTGCAGAAGCAATGGGCGGTATTGGCTTATCCTCTCTGAGAAGTCCCAGCAGAGGCTTATGATCAGTCACGATAGTGAAATGGCGGCCATACACGTACTGGTGGAAGCGTTTCACCGCAAAAAACACTGCCAGGCCCTCCTTCTCGATCTGCGCGTACTTTTTCTCCGCTGCAGTCAATGTGCGGGAGGCGAAAGCTATAGGTCGCTCAGCCCCGTTCTCCATCTTGTGGGACAGGATGGCCCCAATACCATACGGGGATGCATCACATGTGACGAGCAAAGGCTTTCCAGGATCGTAGTGGGTTAGTAACCCAGACGACGACAATTGTTGCTTTACCCGCCGGAAAGCGGTTTCTTGCGGCTGACCCCAAACCCAGGTGTGATTTTTCTTTAGCAGAAGGTGCAAAGGGGCCAGCGTAGTTGCCAGATTGGGGAGGAACTTCCCGTAATAGTTTACGAGACCGAGAAAAGAACGAAGATGCGAAGTGTCAGTCGGGGTGGGGGCCTGTTGAATTGCACGCATCTTCTCTGCGACGGGGTGCAAACCTTCGCGGTCCACCCGATAATCTAGGTAGACTACTTCCTTTGCCTGAAATACGTACTTTGTGCGACGTAAACGGACTCCAGCCTCCGAAAGGCGTCTAAGGACAGCCTCCAGATTTTCCAAATGGAAATAGCGCGGCGTGGCTCCTGGTTCGACTTGGATACGGGCTACGGCCCCTTTTATTTTCCCCAAACCAGGCTGGAATACATCTGGGTATCGTCCTAGCATCTCAGTCAACCCTTCAGAAACTGTTTGGAGGGTGTGCTGCCATTGCAACCGCAAATGGCACAACCAGTCCCGACCCAACAGGCTGGGCCCATGGCCGCGCACCACGATAAGTGGGAAACGCACCTCCTGGCGTCCATAAACAACAGGCGTCATTGTAGTTCCTGGAATGTCCAGTGGTTCCCCCGTGTAGGTGGCCAACCTGGCCTGTGAGTCGGTTAATGTAAGGGTCTGTATACCCTGCTTGATGCAGTCGAATGTCCTCTGGGCGATCACGGAGACCGCTGCTCCAGTGTCCAACTCCATCTCAAGCGGGTGGCCCTAGACCCGTACTGTCACCTTAATGGGGGCCATATGGGGAGCTGCCACACAATGCAGCTGCAGGCAGTCGTCCTCCGTCTCCACGTCCTCAGGAGTAGTCACCGCAGGTTCATCCACATGGAAGGTACGGCCCCTGGGCTGGTCACAGTTACGGCCCCTGGGCTGGTCCCAGTTTCGGTCGGAACGACAGCGCCTCTGGCGCCCCCAGGACCGCCGTCCGCGACTGGGTCGGTGCCTACAAGTCTGACACGGACATGGCTCCTCATCCATTCGTTCTGGAGAAGGCTCCCTTCGGGGAGGAATGTCCGACGGCCACTGGCGTCGATCCGGACGTTGCCTCGCCCAAGGTACCGCAGGAGTGCAGGGGGGACGTTTTCGGACGGAAGGGGTTGCGCCCCAAGGCATGCACTTCCATTCCCTGCAGCTCCTGCACACCTCGTTCTGCGCTCTCTCGGGACAATACTATTTGAATGGCCTGTTGAAAAGTCAATGTTGGCTCAGCTAACAACTTTCTCTGGGTGGCCGCATTGTTAATACCGCAAACCAAACGGTCGCGTAATATTTCTGACAAGGTCTCACCATAGTCACAGTACTCCGCAATCCTGCGTAGCCTGGATAGAAAATCGGCAAGGGATTCTCCAGGGGTCCTCTCAGCGGTATTAAACCGGTAACACTGGACTATCGTGGATGGGGTTGGGTTAAAATGTTGCCCCACTATATTCACAAGTTCATCAAACGTTTTGGTGTCCGGCGCAGCTGGGTACGTAAGGCTCCTAATCACCCCAAACGTATGCGGGCCGCAGGCGGTGAGCAATATGACCACCTGGCGCTCGTTTTCGGTGATATTGTTTGCCCGGAAATAGTAACACATCCGTTGTGCGTACTGGTTCCAGCTTTCCAGCGCAGCATCAAAAACATCCAAACGTCCGTACAGAGGCATGGTATAATAGAAAACAACTTCCAACCTGTATCCAACAAAAATCCAGGGAGGTGGCTTCAGCAGTGTAGACAGCTATTCACTTTAACCTTCGTCGCCAGTTTTGTGAGGGCCACGAAGAATCCAGCACGTGTTTTAAGGATACAAAGTAATAACATTTATTTACAATAACGTATATATATATATATATATATATATATAACAGCAGCAGCAACTTCCCTTGCTGCACACTCCTTCCTGCTGGTTCCTAAACTGGCCAGCTTTATTTATACTAGGAGTTTACTAATGGTTTCTCCGCCCCCCTCATTGGGGAAGCTCATACTCCCACAGGATTGTGGGATTGTCATTAGTCCCCAGCCAATGGTAAGTAGGCAGGTTATAACATTCTGAAATGCAGCAATAACATTTAGCAGCAGTCACCTGTAATTCTGCAGGGTTCCCCTTTAAGAGGACAAGCTGCCTTTAAGAGGAGCAGTAAAATAAAAGCAATTTACGATGGATGAATTCCGAAGAAGAGTCATATTGGAGTCGAAACGGTAACTCTGTTTGTCCAAGTGCTATTAGCGCACTCTGCATGGCCCCCTCTGAGCACAGGGCAGCTAGCAGCACGGGCCTTTCTTGAACCAATGCTACAAATGAGGAAGCAGCACCAGATTTGTTTGCTGCCAAGCTTGATGGCAACAGGCAGGGCAGATCACAAACGGTGACCCCACATCCAGAATGCAGCACAGACCAATCTCGAGCCCATTTTGTGTCTTTGGACTTGTGCCATGTTTTATCAAAGTAGCACAAAGTCATTTGTGGCTTCCATTACAATGTCAGCCACAACACAAACAAAGCAATTTAAACCGGAAAGGCAATCAAGCCACCGGGTCCTGGCTGTGAAAATAATTTTTAAAGACTAAACAATTTGGGTGCAGCAATTAGCACGTATTAATTGCTCAATGTTAGTTCACAAGTAAAGTTCAGCATATTGTGCCTCCTTGGCAATATCAATCAAATCAAGTTAATCAAATACACTCATTTTGAGTCCTTAAACTTGTGGAAACTTTTGGGGTGGGATTCTCCAGTCCCACAGCCGCGTGTTTCCTGGTGGCACGCCGTTCGCTGGCGCCGGGATTATACCTTCCCGCTCCTTGTCAACAGGATTTCCAATTGAAGCCACTTCACGCCTTTGGTAAACCCGCTGGGGGAATTCCAGCCCGGTTATTTGGTATCATTGCTGTTTTCTTCGTGGTTTTTCCTTTTGTTACATTGATTCAGCTGTGCTGTAGAAACACGCCTTTCAATGGCCTTCCATAAAGATTCTGGGCAAAGATCTTCCACTGTAGGTGCACTTCTGTACCACTTCTTACATTGTCACAGTGGCAACTTTTCAAAAGTACTTCATTGGCTCCAATATGCTTTCTAACATTCTGAGTTACATCAATGGAAGTCTTTCCTCTTTTTAAATATCTTCAAAGTTTGGTAATGCTTTATTTTAAATATTGAGTCTTAACAAGAAGTTCAAGGAACTTGCCTTTAGTCTAAGGACTCATCTAATTCGAGTTTCTAATGACTTTCACTGGAAATCTACAGTAAATTATGTTTTAGCATAATTTGGAAATCAGGATTTATTTATCTATTTCTGGGGTTTTTCATTAAGCATCATCTCTTTCCTAACACGTTTTGCATTTGACCGAGTGTGGCATCAAGGAGCCCTAGCTAAACTAGAGTCAGTCAGGAGGAAAACTCTCCGCTGGTTGGAGTCATACCTGGCACAAAGGAAGATAATTGTGGTGGGTGGAGGTCAGTCATCTCAGCTCTAGGACATCACTGCAGGAGTTCCTCAGGGTAGTACCCTAGGCCCAACCATCTTCTGCTGCTTCATCAATGACCTGCCTTCCATCATAAGGTCAGAAGTGGGGATGTTTGTGGATGACTGCACCATGTTCAGCACCATTCGCGACTCCTCAGATAATGAAGCAGTCCATGTCCAAATGCAGCGAGACCTGGGCAATATCCAGGCTTGGGCTGACAAAGTGGCAAGTTACATTCGTGCCATACAAGTGTCAGGAAATGACCATCTCCTACAAGAGAAGATCTCACCATCGCCGTTGACATTCAATGGCATTACCATCGCTGAATCCCCCACAATCAACATCCTGGGGGTTACCAATGATCAGAAACTGAACTGGATTAGCCACATTAATACTGTGGCTATCAGGGCAGGTCAAAGACTAGGAATCCTACGACGAGTAACTCCCCTCCTGACCCCTCAAAGCCTGTCTACCATCTGCAAGACACAAGTCAGTCATCCACTTGCCTGGATGGCTGCAGCCCCAACAACACCCAAGAAGCTTGACACCATCCAGGACAAAGCAGCCCGCTTAATTGCTCCCCCTTCCACAAACATTCAAACCCTCCACGACCGACGAACAGTGGCAGCCTTGTGAACCATCTACAAGATGCACTGCAGTAACTCACCAAGGTTCCTTAGACAGCACCTTCCAAGCCCAAAACCACTACCGTCTAGAAGGAGAAGAGCAGGAGACACCTGGGAACCCCACCACCTGGAGGTTCCCCTCCAAGCCACTCACCACCCTGACTTGGAAATATATCGCCGTTCCTTGGCTGTCGCTGGGACAAAAACCTGCAGCAGTTCAAGAAGGCAACTCACCACCACCTTCTGAAGGGCAACTAGGGATGGGCAATAAATGCTGCCTAACAAGCGATGCTCATATCCTGCAAATGAATTTTTTAAAAATAGTGATTCCACTCCACTACTTTTCAATCCTGTGTTTTTTGATAATTGGTTTGCAAGTTACTTATTTGCTCCTGGTATTGCCAGATTATAAGAACAATCACCCAGTCTGGGCAGGTGACATCCCAGCCATTCTCCCTATCTTACCGTCTAAATCGTTGAGATAAAAATGAATTTTAGTTGACTGTTATAGTACTGAGTCTCAGTCTAGTGAATATTCTCTGAATCTAGCATTTAGTTTTGTATTTCCTTCCTCTATCTTGCAGCTGTTTCCTCATGCTCACAGTCATCATGATAGGAAACAGAACAGAGGTTGCTCCTGTTATATTGGCACGCTACAGCAATGCCTGCAGCAGTTGTAGTCCTGTCCTAATACTCTCTCTGGCCTCAGAGGATGCATTTGGCCAGATTAAGTGGAACTTTCTTTTTTCCGCACTCAGGCAAGTGGGCTTCTTTTTGAAAATAAATTTAGAGTACCCAATTCTTTTTTTTCCATTTAAGGGGCAATTTAGCGTGGCCAATTCACCTACCCTGCACGTCTTTTTGGGGTTGTGGGGGTGAGACCCACGCAGCATGGGGAGAATGTACAAACTCCACACAGAGAGTGACCCGGAGCTGGGATCGAACCTGGGACCTCGGCGCCGTGGTGCAGCAGTGCTAACCCCAGACGAGAAAACAAATAGGCTTCTTGAAAGGTTCTGGTGCGAGGTGCTCCGGAGGGTGAACGCCGCAACCACGTGTGCGAGGTTGGGGCTGATACAGCTGAAGGTGGTGCATAGAGCGCACCTTACAAGGGTGAGGATGAGCCGGCTCTTTGAGGGGGTAGAAGATGTGTGTGAACGTTGCGGGGGGGGGGGGGGGGGGCACAATCCACGTTCATTTGTTTGGTCCTGTCCAAAGCTGGAGGATTACTGGAAGGAGGTTTTTAGGGTAATCTCTAAATTGGTGCAGCTGAAACTGGGCCCGGGCCCTCGGGAGGCCATATTCGGGGTGTCAGACCAGCCGGGGTTGGAAACGGGCGCGGAGGCAGGTGTTGTCGCCTTTGTCGCGTTGATTGCCCGAAGGCTGATCCTGTTAGAGTGGAGATCAACCTCTCCACCCTGTGTCCTGGCATGGCGGGGGGCGGGGGGGGGGGGGCCTGCTGGAATTCCCAATGCTTGAAAAGGTCAAATTTGAACTGAAGGGAAGGATGGAGCGGTTCTACAATTCATGGGTGTTATTCATTATGCACTTTCGAGAATTGGATCACATTGAACATTAGGGGGGGAGGGCGCTGGGTGGGTTGGGGGGAGGGGGACTGTATGTGTCAATGGTGACTATGGGTGATTCCTGATTCCCTTTTGTCATTTGTTTATGTTACCATGCGGGCTAATGGTGGATGGGTTTGCTGTTATTGATATGGAGTTTTGTGAGGGCCACAAAGAATCCAGCACAAGTTGAAGGATAGAAAGAAATAACATTTATTTACAATAATAAATATATATACAACAGCAGCAACTCCTTTGCTGCTCACTCTCCTCTAGCCAATTCCAAACTGGCCAGCTTTATTTATGCAGGGAATCTGCCAATGATTTCTCCGCCCTCCTCATTGGGAAAGCTCATACTCCCAAAGGATTGTGGGATTGCCATTAGTCACCAGCCAATGGTAAGCAGACAGGTTATAACATAGGGATTGACATTACATTCGTTACTGATTATTGTTTATTGTTGGGTGTAAATTTGGGAGAAAATGTGAAAAAGGAGGAGAATAAAAAATATTTCCCCCAAAAAATGGGCTTCTTGACTCATTCAAGAACAACGTTAAAAATAATCTACTTAAACGTTGCGTCCACCGTGTGCATCAAAAGCCTTGAGATCTTGCTTTCCCTATTCCAGTGAGGGTGCAGTAAAAGCATTTGCAAATCCATCATCCTCTTTGCCATGGCTGCAGATCCTCCAAATGTAAACATCAGTGCAAGTTCAGACCTCCGCCAAGTGCAGGCCGAAGGAGCCAGTGCAAAAACTGATCTGTCCGGTGAGAATGACTCACAGGTCACCTCGCTGACAGCTGCCCACAGACGTTTCATGGGCTTGTCAGTGAAGATTTCCCGAATTTGGTGTCTCACCCGGAATGGGGAATCAACAGTGTCCATGGACAGGGCAAGCAACAGCCAGGCTCTTCAACCAATCAGAATGAAGTGAGATATGAAGAATTCAAACCAGGAAATATAAAGCAAGAAAGGTGAATTAGATTTAAATTATGTGTAGAAAGTGAAATAAAGATTGGAAAATGCAGTGGAGAGAGATAAAGAAACACACTGAAAACGTTTTTAAAATTTTTTTTAACAAGTCTCCGATACTATTTTTCATTTGAAGGAATGGGATTCCACACTTATAAAATTAAATTTTCAGCATCAGAGACAGTGTTCAGCATTAATTATCACATATCACACCGTTAAACATTGACTTACTCCTGATTGTACTTGTACAAATTCTTTTAGGCACTTTTAGTGCAGAACTGGTGGGCAAGTACCATGGGTTCACTCATTGCAGCCAAGTCTGTTGGCAAGTCCTGTGATAGTACACCCTGGGGAGTAGGAAGAGATGTCTGATAGTAACTTCTGGATTTCAGCTCCGGGCTACAGACATTACCCAAGTGGCCCACAGAGTATTCTGGAATGAGATCATTGAGAAACATTTGGCGGCACACACTTCCTCCCGGTTGTCAGTAAATGGAGGCAAGTCCACAGAGTGCATAATAATAATAATAATTGCTTATTGCCACAAGTAGGCTTCAATGAAGTTACTGTGAAAAGCCTCCAGTCGCCACATTCCGGCACCTGTCCGGGGAGGCAATGTCTCAAGACAATGTCTTTTTCGTCTTTTTTTTTTTAAATAATATTTTATTGAAAATTTTTGGTCAACCAACACAGTACATTGTGCATCCTTTACACAACATTGTAACAATACAGATAATAATGACCTTTTTTATTTAAACAAAAACAACAACAAATAAATAAATATTAAATAACAAAAAATAAAAACTAGCCCTAATTGGCAACTGCCTTGTCTCAGGCCACACCACCCCCCCCATCCCTCCCCCCCCCCCCCCCCCCCCCCCAAGTCCTGGGCCGCTGCTGCTGCCTTCTTTGTTTTCCCCCATCTATCTTTCCGCAAGATATTTGACGAACGGTTGCCACCGCCTAGTAAACCCTTGAGCCGACCCCCTTAGGACGAACTTAATCCGCTCTAACTTTATGAACCCCGCCATATCATTTATCCAGGTCTCTACCCCCGGGGGCTTGGCTTCTTTCCACATTAGCAATATTCTGCGCCGGGCTACTAGGGACGCAAAGGCCAAAACATCGGCCTCTTTCGCCTCCTGCACTCCCGGCTCTTGTGCAACCCCAAATATAGCCAACCCCCAGCTTGGTTCGACCCGGACACCTACTACTTTCGAAAGCACCTTTGTCACCCCCATCCAAAACCCCTGTAGTGCCGGGCATGACCAAAACATATGGGTATGATTCGCTGGGCTTCTCGAGCACCTCGCACACCTATCCTCCACCCCAAAAAATGTAATGAGCCGTGTTCCAGTCATATGTGCCCTGTGTAATACCTTAAACTGAATCAGGCTTAGCCTGGCGCACGAGGACGACGAGTTTACCCTGTTTAGGGCATCTGCCCACATCCCCTCCTCGATCTCCTCCCCTAGCTCTTCTTCCCATTTCCCTTTTAGTTCGTCCATCATAGTCTCCCCTTCGTCTCTCATTTCCCTATATATATCCGACACCTTACCGTCCCCCACCCATTTCTTTGAGATGACTCTGTCCTGCACCTCTTGTGTCGGGAGCTGCGGGAATTCCCTCACCTGTTGCCTCGCAAAAGCCCTCAATTGCATGTACCTGAATGCATTCCCTTGGGGCAACCCATATTTCTCGGTCAGCGCTCCCAGACTCGCGAACTTCCCATCCACAAATAGATCTTTCAATTGCGTTATACCTGCTCTTTGCCACATTCCATATCCCCCATCCATTCCCCCCGGGGCAAACCTATGGTTGTTTCTTATCGGGGACCCCCCCAAGGCTCCAGTCTTTCCCCTATGTCGTCTCCACTGTCCCCAAATCTTCAGTGTAGCTACCACCACCGGACTCGTGGTATAGTTCCTTGGTGAGAACGGCAATGGGGCTGTCACCATAGCCTGCAGGCTGGTCCCCCTGCAGGACGCCCTCTCTAATCTCTTCCACGCCGCTCCTTCCTCCTCTCCCATCCACTTACTCACCATTGAAATATTAGCGGCCCAATAATACTCACTTAGGCTCGGTAGTGCCAGCCCCCCCCTATCCCTACTACGCTGTAAGAATCCCTTCCTCACTCTCGGAGTCTTCCCGGCCCAAACAAAACCCATGATACTCTTTTCTATCCTTTTGAAGAAAGCCTTCGTGATCACCACCGGGAGGCACTGAAACACAAAGAGGAATCTCGGGAGGACCACCATCTTAACCGCCTGCACCCTCCCTGCCATTGACAATGCTACCATATCCCATCTCTTGAAATCCTCCTCCATCTGTTCCACCAACCGCGTCAAATTTAGCCTGTGCAATGTGCCCCAATTCTTAGCTATCTGGATCCCCAGGTAACGAAAGTCTCTTGTTACCTTCCTCAACGGTAGGTCTTCTATTTCTCTACTCTGCTCCCCTGGATGCACCACAAACAGCTCACTCTTCCCCATGTTCAATTTATACCCTGAAAAATCCCCAAATTCCCCAAGTATCCGCATTATTTCTGGCATCCCCTCCGCTGGATCCGCCACATATAGTAGCAGATCATCCGCATATAAAGATACCCGGTGTTCTTCTCCTCCCCTAAGTATTCCCCTCCATCTCCTGGAACCTCTCAGCGCTATCGCCAGGGGCTCAATCGCCAGTGCAAACAGTAATGGGGACAGAGGACATCCCTGCCTTGTCCCTCTATGGAGCCGAAAATATGCCGATCCCCGTCCATTCGTGACCACACTCGCCACTGGGGCCCTATACAACAGCTGCACCCATCTAACATACCCCTCTCCGAACCCAAATCTCCTCAACACCTCCCACAGATAATCCCATTCCACTCTATCAAATGCTTTCTCGGCATCCATCGCCACTACTATCTCCGTTTCACCCTCTGGTGGGGCCATCATCATTACCCCTAACAACCTCCGTATGTTCGTGTTCAGCTGTCTCCCCTTCACAAACCCAGTTTGGTCCTCATGAACCACCCCCGGGACACATTCCTCTATTCTCATTGCCATTACCTTGGCCAGGACCTTGGCATCCACATTGAGGAGGGAAATTGGTCTGTGGGACCCGCATTGTAGCGGATCCTTTTCCTTCTTTAAAAGAAGCGATATCGTTGCTTCTGACATAGTCGGGGGCAGTTGTCCCCTTTCCTTTGCCTCGTTAAAGGTCCTCGTCAGTAGCGGGGCGAGCAAGTCCAAATATTTTCTGTAAAATTCAACTGGGAATCCGTCCGGTCCCGGGGCCTTTCCCGTCTGCATGTTCCTAATTCCTTTCACCACTTCTTCTACCGTGATCTGTGCTCCCAATCCCATCCTTTCCTGCTCTTCCACCTTGGGAATTTCCAGCCGATCCAAAAAATCCATCATTCTCTCCCTCCCATCCGGGGGTTGAGCTTCATACAATTTTTTATAAAATGTCTTGAACACTTCATTCACTCTCTCCGCTCCCCGCTCCGTCTCTCCATCTTCGTCTCTCACCCCCCCTATTTCCCTCGCTGCTCCCCTTTTCCTCAATTGGTGTGCCAGCAATCTGCTCGCCTTCTCTCCATATTCATACTGTACACCCTGCGCCTTCCTCCATTGTGCCTCTGCAGTGCCTGTGGTCAGCAAGTCAAATTCCACATGCAGCCTTTGCCTTTCCCTATACAGTCCCTCCTCCGGTGCTTCCGCATATTGTCTGTCCACCCTCAAAAGTTCTTGCAGCAACCGCTCCCGTTCCTTACTCTCCTGCTTCCCTTTATGTGTCCTTATTGATATCAGCTCCCCCCTAACCACCGCCTTCAACGCCTCCCAGACCACTCCCACCTGAACCTCCCCATTGTCATTGAGTTCCAAGTACTTTTCAATGCATCCCCTCACCCTTAGGCACACCCCCTCATCCGCCATTAGTCCCATGTCCATTCTCCAGGGTGGACGCCCTCTTGTTTCCTCCCCTATCTCCAAGTCTACCCAGTGTGGGGCATGATCCGAAATGGCTATAGCCGTATATTCCGTTCCCCTCACCCTCGGGATCAATGCCCTACCCAACACAAAAAAGTCTATGCGTGAATAGACTTTATGGACATAGGAGAAAAACGAGAACTCCTTACTCCTAGGTCTACTGAATCTCCACGGGTCCACCCCTCCCATCTGCTCCATAAAATCCTTAAGCACCTTGGCTGCTGCCGGCCTCCTACCAGTCCTGGACTTCGACCTATCCAGCCTTGGTTCCAACACCGTGTTGAAGTCTCCCCCCATTATCAGCTTTCCGGCCTCTAGGTCTGGGATGCGTCCTAGCATTCGCCTCATAAAATTGGCATCGTCCCAATTCGGGGCATACACGTTTACCAAAACCACCATCTCTCCCTGTAATTTGCCACTCACCATCACGTATCTGCCCCCGTTATCCGCCACTATAGTCTTTGCCTCGAACATTACCCGCTTCCCCACTAATATAGCCACCCCCCTGTTTTTCGCATCCAGCCCCGAATGGAACACCTGCCCTACCCATCCTTTGCGCAACCTAACCTGGTCTATCAGTTTCAGGTGCGTTTCCTGTAACATAACCACATCTGCTTTCAGTTTCTTAAGGTGTGCGAGTACTCGTGCCCTCTTTATCGGCCCGTTAAGCCCCCTCACGTTCCACGTGATCAGCCGAGTTGGAGGGCTTCCCACCCCCCCCCCCTTGCCGGTTAGCCATCATCTTTTTCCAGCTTCTCACCCAGTTCCCACGCAGCTGTATTTCTCCCAGACGGTGCCCCCCCGCCCATCCTTTCCCGTACCCACTCCCCCCTTTCCCCAGCAGCAGCAACCCAGTAATTCCCCCCTCCCCCCCCCCCCCCCCCCCGCTAGACCCCCCGCTAGCGTAATTACTCCCCCATGTTGCTCCCAGAAGTCAGCAAACTCTGGCTGACCTCGGCTTCCCCCCGTGATCGCGGCTCGCCCCGTGCGGCGCCCCCTCCTTCCTGCTTCTCTGTTCCCGCCATAATTATCATAGCGCGGGAACCAAGCCCGCGCCTCTCCCTCGGCCCCGCCTCCCATGGCCAACGCCCCATCTCCTCTCCCTCCCCACCTCCCCCCATCACCACCTGTGGGAGAAAGAAAAGTTACCATACCGCAGGATTAAATCATACAACCCCTCTTCGCCCCCCCCCACTCGTCCCACCACTTTGTCCAAACGTTCATTTTCGTAGTCCAATCATTCCAATTTTTCTTCTACAATAAAAGTCCACGCTTCATCCGCCGTCTCAAAGTAGTGGTGCCTCCCTTGATATGTGACCCACAGTCTTGCCGGTTGCAGCATTCCAAATTTTATCTTCTTTTTGTGAAGTACCGCTTTGGCCCGATTAAAGCTCGCCCTCCTTCTCGCCACCTCCGCACTCCAATCTTGATAGACGCGGATCACCGCGTTCTCCCATTTACTACACCGAGTTTTCTTCGCCCATCTAAGGACCATTTCTCTATCCTTAAAACGGAGAAATCTCACCACTATGGCTCTGGGAGCTTCTCCTGTTCTCGATCCTCGCACCATAACTCGGTATGCTCCCTCCACCTCCAACGGACCCGTCGGGGCCTCCGCTCCCATTAACGAGTGCAGCATCGTACTCACATATGCCCCGACGTCCGCCCCCTCCACACCTTCAGGAAGGCCAAGAATCCTCAAGTTGTTCCTCCTTGCGTTGTTTTCCAGTGCCTCCAACCTCTCCACAGATCGTTTCTGGTGTGCCTCCTGTATCTCCGACTTCACCACCAGGCCCTGTATATCGTTCTCATTCTCTGCTGCTTTCGCCTTCACGACCCGAAGCTCCTGCTCCTGGGTCTTTTGTTCCTCTTTCAGCCCTTCAATCGCCTGAAATATCGGGGCCAACAACTCTTTCTTCATTTCCTTTTTTATCTCCTCCACGCAGCGTTTCAAAAACTCTTGTTGTTCAGGGCCCCATATGAAACTGCCACCTTCCGACGCCATCTTGGTTTCTGCTTGCCTTCCTTGCCGTTGTTCCAAAGGATCCGCTGCAATCCGGCCACTTTCCTCTCCTTTTTCCATCCGTGTCCAGGGGGAACACCCTTCTGGTTTACCGCACGGTGTTTTTAGCCGTTAAAATTGCCGTTGGGGCTCCTATCCAGAGCCCAAAAGTCCGTTCCACCGGGAGCTGCCGAAACGTGCGACTTAGCTGGTCATCGCCGCACCCGGAAGTGTCTTTTTCGTCTTTTGAGGCAAAGATGACCATGATCATCTTTTCTATAGATATGTCAGGAATAAAAGAATGACTAGGGTAAGAGTGGAGCCAGTCAAGGACAGTAGTGGGAAGTTGTGCGTGGAGTCCGAGGAGATAGGAGAGGTGCTAAATGAATATTTTTCATCAGTATTCACACAGGAAAAAGACAATGTTGTTGAGGAGAATACTGAGATACAGGCTACTAGGCTAGAAGGGCTTGCGGTTCTTAAGGAGGAGGTGTTAGCAATTCTGGAAAGTGTGAAAATAGATAAGTCCCCTGGGCCGGATGGGATTTATCCTAGGATTCTATGGGAAGCTAGGGAGGAGATTGCTGAGCCTTTGGCTTTGATCTTTGTGTCATCATTGTCTACAGGACTAGTGCCAGAAGACTGGAGGATAGCAAATGTTGTCCCCTTGTTCAAGAAGTGGAGTAGAGACAACCCCGGTAACTATAGACCAGTGAGCCTTACTTCTGTTGTGGACAAAGTCTTGGAAAGGTTGATAAGAGATAGGATGTACAATCATCTGGAAAGGAATAATTTAATTGGAGATAGTCAACACGGTTTTGTGAAGGGTAGGTCGTGCCTCACAAATCTTATTGAGTTCTTTGAGAAGGTGACCAAACAAGTGGACGAGGGTAAAGCAGTTGATGTGGTGTATATGGATTTCAGTAAAGCGTTTGATAAGGTTCCCCATGGTAGGCTATTGAAGAAAATATAGAGGCATGGGATTCAGGGTGATTTAGCAGTTTGGATCAGAAATTGGCTAGCTGGAAGAAGGCAAAGGGTGGTGGTTGATGGGAAATGTTCAGCCTGGAGTCCAGTTACTAGTGGTGTACCAGAAGGATCTGTTTTGGGGCCACTGCTGTTTGTCATTTTTATAAATGACCTGGAGGATGGCGTAGAAGGATGGGTGAGTAAATTTGCAGATGACACTAAAGTCGGTGGAGTTGTGGACAGTGCGGAAGGATGTAACACGTTACACAGGGACATAGATAAGCTACAGAGCTGGGCTGAGAGGTGGCAAATGGAGTTTAATGCAGAAAAATTTGAGGTAATTCATTTTGGCTACATGACCAGCCCAACCTAGTTCTGACTGTCGGCATGCCGCAGGTCTGGTGAGCACCTTAGTGCCTGGAATAGCATCATTTTTGATCATTCATTGATCATTGTGAGGAGCACAGGTACAAGAATAGACCATTCAGCCCTTCATTCCTGTATCGCCATTCAATTAGATCTGGGCTGATTTGCACCTCAACTCCATTTTACCTGCCTACGCTTCATAACCTTGGATACACTTTACCCAACAAAAACTCTTTGACCTCTGTCTTGAAAATTTCAACTGAATCCATGACCAAAGAGTTTAAGTGGTGGTTGGGGGAGAGGATGGGGAAGGGGCACATTCGCTATTTGCACAACCATCAGTGTGAAAAGTTGCTTCCTGATTTTACTCCTAACTCAGTACAAACTCAGAGTTGAATCTGGAACCGATTGAACAATGCCATTCTTCCAGCTGGAGAACTTCCAGGTACTTTCAAATTGACCTAAATCATAGGTGACAGAAAGCAAATATTTTAATCTATAATTCTGCATTGTCCACCTCAACAAAGTGTGTTAATTCACTATGCCACAATATCCCAAGTATGAATTTTGATTACAAAATCCACATTGGATTTTCTAAACTATTCCTCAAAAGCAGCATATCCTTTTCCTGTTGTAGGGACTGTTATCATGTATTTGTGCGATATTTCCAATTGCCCATTAGAACAGTTATCTCGCTTAAACAGTGTTTCCTTTTGGAACATATTGCTGCTCCTTCTCACTTTGTTACAACTGGCTACCGGTTTCCTCAGAAACACTGGAAGATTCAAAGACTAATATTATGCACAATTTGTAATTTTTGTTTAAATTTATGCATTAACAGAAAGAAGCTGAGTTTTGTCGTGATATTTTTTTTATGCCATTGCACATTGGTTTTAGGTGTATAATGGTCAAAGTAATGCCTGCATAACTCATAAAATATTCTCAGTGTCCTGTTAGGTACACTGGTCTAACACTGGCAGCAACTGGATGCAGCTTAGATCAGAAAGATACTCCAGACCTTGAAGTTGATTCAATCAGGTTTATTGAACTAATAGCACAGTTAGCACAGTTCGCTATGAGTTCAACTCTCTGCTAACTTAAGTGTGGTTCCTCTGTCTGACTGAACCAGACTAGCTCTTAGCCACGTGGTGGAGGTTTGAGATTGTAAGAACACCCTTGACTGACTCTCTAGATGTTCATCAGTGGAAAGAGACGGAGTGTGAGTGCCTCGTGTCTTTTATAGTCAGATCCCACCCCTGAGTATCCTGCCTGCTTATTGGTCATGTCCTGTTCTCTGTGTCCATTAGCTGCTTGTCTGTACATCATTACGTGTGTGTGTGTGTGTGTGTGTGTGTGCCTGCGTATCATGACATCTCCCCTTTTTGTTATGTTTGGATGACATATGTGAGCGTATTTACAAGAATAGGCCAATATTAACATATATACATGCAGTGGATGTGAACATCTGTCCATGTGAAAACAGCTGTCTGATGTGAGAACACAGAACATAGCAAACAGAACAAATGTTCATAAGTCCAGTCTCTGTGGCTTGCGTCTGATCCTGGTCGACCGGCGGAGAGGTGGTGGTGCGGACAACAGCGCCTTGATGGGCGGGATTGAAGCCTGACTGGTGGCGTCATGAGTCGAGGTATCAGGAGGTGGCAAAACAACAGAAGGAAACGGAGAAGAATGTGGTTGCGAGCAGGCAACTTTGCGTAGTGTCTGTCTGTTTCATCACACAACAGAACCATCAGACAGACGCACAACATACGGGCAGGGGGCAGCCTGTTGAACAACGACAGCTGGAGCTGACCAGCCTCCCTCGGGGATCTTGACCCGAACAGTGTCTGACGGGGATAACACTGACAAATCATTGACACGTGCATCATAGCCCTGTTTTTGCCGATCTCGGAGTTGCTGCACCTTCTGCAGCACCGGGAGGGTTTCCAGGTTGAGTACGTGTATGGCTGGAAATGTCGTTCGCAGGTCACTGTTCATCAGGAGTTGAGCCGGCGACATGCCAGTGGACAGTGGGGTCGCCCTGTATGCAAGCAGCACAAGGTGAATGTCAGACGCAGAATCCACGGCCTTGGAGATGAGCTGCTTCACTAAGGTTTCGATTTCATGCTGCTGAAGTGTCTCCTTACTCTGCTCTGGCTGGGAGAGTTTACAGGTCGCACAGTTAAGGACCATGTTCACGATGTCCTGGCTGATCCCGGGCCAGTAGACAGCCTGCCTGGCTCTGCATCTGCACTTTTCCACACCCAAGTGGCCCTCATGGATTTGATGGAGAACCAAGCTCTGGAGACTGTGTGGAATTACAATCCTGTCCAGTTTGAGGAGGATACCATCAACCACCATCAGTTCGTCCTTTACATTGAAAAATTGAGGGCACTGCCCTTTTTGCCAAGAGGAGGTCTTTGGCTGTCTCCTCACGGATACGAATCACCTTCTCATCAGATGCCGGGAGGGTGCTAGCACACAGCTGCACCTGTGACTCAACCTGTGACTCAATTTGCCGGATGACGTTCAGTGGTTCACTAGGCACGGTGATGGAGCGGGACAGTGTATCGGCAATGATGAGCTCCTTGCCAGGCGTGTAGACCAGGTCAAAGTCGTACCTTCTGAGTTTTGAGGAGGATGCGCTGCAACCGAGGCGTCATGTCATTAAGGTCCTTGTGGATAATGTGGACCAGGGGCCTGTGATCCGTCTCGACTGTGAATGTCGGCAGGCTGTAGACATAGTCGTGAAACTTGAGAATGCCAGTGAGAAGGCCCAGGCAATCCTTCTCGATTTGTGCTAACCTTTGTTCGGTGGGCATTATTGCCCTTGATGCGGAGGCAACCGGTGCCCAGGATGAGGTGTCATCGCATTGCTGCAGGACTGCACCGATGCCATCCTGGCTCGCATCTGTCGAGATTTTCATTTCCCTGTCTGGGTCGAAAAATGCCAATACGGGTGGGGTGGTGAGCTTGGCTTTCAGCTCCAACCACTCTGCCTGTAGGGAGAGTGCACTTGAAGGCAGTGAACTTCTTCACTCGGTTTCGTAGGGCCGTGGTGTGTGAGGCCATGTTTGGGATGAACTTGCCCAGAAAATTGACCATGCCCAGAAAGCACAATACCGCCTTCTTGTCTTCCAGGACCTACATGGCTGCGATGGCCTTGACCTTGTCTGTGTTGGGGCACACGCCCTGCTGAGAGATCTGGTCTCCTAGGAACTTGAGTGTCGACATGCCAAAGCAACATTTGGCCCAGTTCAGCTTCAGGCCATTGGCGTGGACACGGCGGAATACCTGCTGGAGACAGGAAACATGCTCCTCAGGGGTCATGGACCATTTGATGACGTCGTCCATGTACACACGAACCCCTTCGATGCCCTCCATCATCTGCTCCATGATGCGATGAAATATCTCCGATGCCGAGACGATGCCGAACGGCATACGGTTATAGCAGTACCTGCCAAACGGTGTGCTGAAGGTGCAGAGCCTTCTGCTGGACTCATCCAGCTGGATTTGCCAGAATCCATGTGATGCATCTAACTTCGTGAAAAACTGTGCATGTGCCATCTCACTGGTGAGTTCCTCCCGCTTCGGGATGGGGTAGTGTTCACGCATTATATTCTGGTTGAGATCCTTGGGATCAATGCAGATGCGCAGGTCTCCAGAGGGTTTTTTACCCACCACCATCGAGCTGACCCAGTTGAGTCACTACTTATTTTTCACCTTTCAAGAAGCATGCACCATTGCATCAGCTGCCCCAAGAGAAGACATTACAACTTGTTCACTCTGCTCGCAAAAGAACAATCTGTGAAAATGAGAGGAAGGATAAAATTAGAACAGAATAATAATAAAAGGAAATGCAGAATAGAAACTGCTCTTATCTCCATTTTAATGTTATGTTCTATTTGAGGATGTATTTATAGTCTCCCATCTTCCATTCTCTTTAGACTTAAGCCCATCTAAAACTCTGCCAACTCTCCACCACATCTCAACAAACAGCAATTTGTATTTATATAGCTATCTTTCATTTTCTGCTTGCTTTAATGCGACTTTTGTAAAAATGGAAAAGTACAAAAAATGTAGAACATCAACCCAAAGCATCGGGGAGTGTGGCAAAATGCAATTTGACACCACAGCGCATGAGTAACTGTTGGGCCGCATGAGTTGGGTCAAAAGGGTAGGTTTTGAATGTTCTAAAGGAAAAGAGAGAAAAAGATATTTCGGGGAGAAATTCCAGAGTTTAGGACTTTGGTCACTAAAGGAATGGCCACCAATAGTGGAGTGATAAAAATTTGGAATGCGCAAGAGATGTGGGGGGGGGGGGGGGGGGGGGGGGGGGGGGGGGGGGGGGGGGGGTGCGGGTTAAAGGAGGGTTGGAGGAGGGGGGTGAGGTCTCAAAAGTATGTGAAAATAAGGATGAGGATTTAAAAATATACATTTTTTGTGCTTTTTCATTTTTTACAAAAGTCGCATTAAGGCAAGCAGAAAAAGAAAGATAGCTATAGGTATCGATGTGTAAACAGGCATGGCTCGAGCATTAGACATTGCAATATGGGACAAACAAGCTCGGATAAGTCAGGGACGTAATCCCCCTCGCGTTCCCCTCCACAGATGCAAGACCCATCTGCACTAAAACAGGATACAGACAACATCACAGACCTAAATCAATACCCATAGCTTCAAAACAAAATGTCCGACGGAAAACAAAACATCCCTAGAACCCCAGAACTAAAGTGGAAATCGACTCACACTTACAGCGCAATTTAAATCTTCTTCAGGCCCCAGGCCAGAACAAATAGTCATAATATAACCCCAGGATAACAAGAAGAGGACAGAGTGCCAACAGGCCTTAAACCTTAATCCAGGGTCTCCTATTAGAAAAATGAGAGGAGAGCAAGAACAAGAAACCAAGAGCAAGATTCCGTGCCACCATAACCCTATCTCTGAGTCCCCAGAACAGAGGACCAACCAGACCCAATACCAGCACAGCCCCGAAGAGGACAGCAGAGTGTCATGGAGCCAAGGGCCAAAGGAAATATTGTCGGGTCCCAGTCACTGAAAAAAGAAGGAACCCCATTCCAAGAAAAAGGGGGCTGTCAAGGCAACTATCAGCAAAAGAGAGCCCTGGGAGGGAGGGCCAGTGGACTGCCCCCGGAACCAGGGAACCCTATCCCCAACAACCAGGACCACCCAAAAAGGAGAGGATGACGACCACCAAAGGGAAGCATAAATCTCTACCTGAATGTCCAGGACACTAAGGTCCATCGTCTAAGTTTACCACAGTCAGCTCACAAGAGAAACCAGCACTAGGAGAGGCAGAAGCCACGCCCCAAATGTCTCTCCAAATAGAGCGGAAAAATGGTGAGGAGAAAGAACCGTTCCTGACCAAAAATATTAAACCGTCTTTCCTTTTTCAGATATTGCCAGCATTTTCCATTTTCATTTCAGAATATTCCTGAACCATTAGGACCACAACAGGGACCCCCTGGCTCCAATAACTTTCTGACAGAAATTGGAACATTGAGGGCCAGCACCAAACAAAAACAATTTCAGAAGCAAAGCATTCAAGTTTACAGAGCGTGGAAGCTTCATAAAGGTCACTTCACTACTGTGGCAGGGATGGGCACCTAGTTGAAGGGTAAATGCACACAGTTCTGAGAGGTAACAGCATATTCAAGGAATTTGGATCAAAGGGGAATATTGGAGATGGATGGCGTCTAACAAGGACGGAGCAATAGTTGTTCTTTTGAGGAGAGGAGTGATGATGGAAGGTTTGATAGAGGAGGGGGAAACAGTACCTGAGGAGAGAGAAGTGGTAACAATATCAGCTAACTGTGGTGTTGGGTGCTCTGAGGTACAGATGAACAAACACGGTTGCATTTGGTACATACGCTGTTTTATTCCAACTTGCTATTTACAGATCTGTCTTGATACTCTGCACGTGGTGACTCCCTGAGTGTGTTGTTAATCAGGTCCCGTCCTTGTCCTGGTCTCTAGATGGACTGGCCACCAGGTGTCGTGTTTCTTGTCTTATACTGTCTCTGTCCTTGTCTGTGATTGGCTGTCGTGTTATGTGTGCTAATTTGACTGTTGGTCTGTCTATCATGATGTGTGTGTTTGAATATCATGACACTAACGTGGGAACCAGGAAGGGAGGTTGGATGATCAGAATTTTGGTGAGAATAGTGTTGACGTTGGCAGGATATGAGTCCTCTGGGACAAGATGAGCATGAGGGGAAATGTGCAGATTGGGGCAGGGAGGAACCCAAGAGGAAATTTGACCAGGTGGGCAAGAGGAACGGAGGGTGGCAGCAGAAGCAGTTGATCGGACGTCTCAATCTTAGTAACAAAGACATTCATGAGCTAATTGCACTAGCTGGGGATGAGGGTGGAGGATACAAGGCAGAGGGGTTGAAAAAGACACTTATCCATTATTTCTGTACCTACTTACCCACATTGGCTCCCAGACCACTAAAGACTTTATTTTATAATTCTTGTCCATGCGTCCAAATCTATCCACTTGATCCCACCCCTCCCCTA